>NW_008666397.1:46237-68923 GCF_000695815.1 Acanthisitta chloris | reverse complement strand
GAATTTCTTCCTAATATCCAATCTAACGCTGTCCTCTGTTGGTTGGAAGCCACTCCTCCTTGTCCTGTCACTCCATGACCTTATCCAGGTCCCTCTCCAGCTCTCCTGTAGCTCCTCAGTTCACAATAAAGGGCTCCTATGGATCAACATCCTTAGGGAACACTGGTTTCACACCAAGGCTCTATAAATACACTAGGAATAGAGCAGTCAAAAGGAAGATTTCTTGCTGTTAAAAGGTGGAGATTTGGGTCACTGGGTGCTCCTTGTTGGTGGTTGTATTGACGTACTGGATGCAGATGGACCAGACCTTGCTCTAGCATGGGAATGTTTGCATTCCAGAGGTAGTTACAGGACACAAAGCGAAGTAGGAAAAGACCTGCGGCTTGTTCCAAGGCTCAGTGCAGCACACTTGGGGACCACGACATGTCCACCATAGTGTGGGAATTGTCATTCACCAAGGCAGGGAGATGTCAGGAAGATGATGGGAATGGAGAGAAAAGGAATGACAGGACTGTGGGATGGTGGATAGGGCTTTTAAAACTTCTATTAAGGTCTTTTTTAATTATACAATTATACAATTATACTGCTCTGCCAGGAAGTACCTTTATATCCATTTATACATATATATCCTTCACCCTTTTACATGTGTTAATATTAACACACCTTTCACACAGCCCTTTCTGAAGCTCTAAAAACACAGAATGAAAGATGCCTTGTGCATCTTGGCCACCAGAGATACAAGATACCTTCAGAGCACGCAGACATCGACTGTGCTGGTCGCTCCCAGGCACAGGGTGTCAGTGGGGAGGTCACCAAGTGCCTGGGGGCAGATTGTTCTCACAAACCTCAGCCCCTGGAGCTACTGATGCTGACAGGTACCCGAATTCAGAAGTCCCCAGTACCAGGAGAGCCTTGCTGGAGCTGTCAGCGCAGCTTCCAAGGCCCAAGAGGCATACGAGGATGGTTTGTGTCACATCTTGCTGCTTCTCTAAGTCACAGGGGTGTTTACTGGCTGTTGCTGAGGTGCAGCTGGCAGACAGAAGGAATGTGTAGATGTCAGGAAGAAAGCAGGAGGGAGATGAGGGAGGTAATTTGATTGTTTTCTCAAATAACAGTGGAGATAATCTTTTGCCCTGCATCAATGTGCAGACAGCATCGCTCTCTGAGCTGAGAGCTGTGCAGTTCCACATTTGGGCGAGGGGAAGCATCAATCCCACGGCTGTCTCCTCTGTCCTCTCCTCTCCCCTCCAACCTGACAGCCCTGCACGTTTTCCTGGATTCAGAAGCTGCCCATGCAACTCCTCAGTTGTGAGGGAGCTGCTCTGCAGAAGCAGATGTTAAAACAAACCCAGCAAACCACTGGCAGGACCTGTGGCCACTGAAGTGCAGAGCCAGACAGCTCTGGATGGTGTGTCCTGCACTGGGAGCTCTCAGCAGCTTCTGTGGTGCAAGATTAAGTCATTTCAGGAAGATACTGAGAAATCTTGAGCAGTCAGACACTTTGTAAGATCACTACGAACAGGATAGACTGCAAGGCAGGAGGTTGGGCTACGTTTAGCAATCACACAGGACCTCAACACGGTGCTTCACCACATCCTGTGTGATGCATACATAGAATCATGGAATGCTTTAAGTTGGAAAAGTCCTCCAAGATCATCTAGTCCATCCATTAATCCAGACCTGCCCAGCTCACCACTAACGCATGCTCCCCAGTGTCACATCTACACGTCCGTTAAGTCTCTCCAGGGATGGTGACTCCACCACTCCCCTGGGCAGAAAACCCTTTGGGTGAAGAAATGTTTCCCAATATCCAACCTAATCCTCTCCTGGCAAAACTTGAGGTCGTTTCCTCTCATCCTATGGCTTGTTACTTGCGAGAACAGCCTGAGACAATCCCACACACAGCTCCATGCAGCACTTCTACCAAAGATATATGAAAACACCTAAACCCAGAAAGGACTGAACTAATGATAAGAGGGAAGAGAAGCAATAAAGGGAGAAAAGGATGACCAACAAGTCAGAAGTTAAAGAGTAAAAGGTGAAAAGTCATTAAGTAAGTTCCCCAAGTGGCAAAGTAAAAATAAAGCAAGATAAGGAGGTAAAGGGGTAGGTGGTGGAGCAGCTCATTAAATCACAGGTAAAGAAGATTAAGGTAACCAAACGTGGGCCAAGTATGAACACAGACAGTGCCCCAAAGAGTGGGAGGTGGAGAAGGAGTTTAGCCCAGTCACCATAAAGGAAGAGGAAACGTCCCAAGCTCAGCAAGGGTGATTAGAAAAAGGTCACCAATGCAACCCAAAGGCTCTTTTGGGGGTGTTCAGAAATAAACTCCATGTAACTTGTGGCAAACAGATCCAAAAAACACCCCAGTTTTTTGGTATGGCTTTTTTACCAAACCAACAGTAGCAACCCAGAACCCAACCAACGAACTCCAAGCAGGCAACCGCACCCAGCATTTAACACACACCTTGAATATTTTCTGCACAAGAAAAGACCTCTAGGTTGGTTTTTTTTCTATTTAAAATTAATTCCATCAGTAACTTGCTAGGAGAGGAACAGCTTAAATTTCCCGGTTCGTGGTGTGTGATGGGGCCAGGCTCAAAAGCTACTTTGGGGCAATAAAACTGAAGCAGTTTTGTCTCAGGCACCTGCTTCTGGCAACTCTGGCCAAGATAGTGTCACCCTTTGCACAGCACCACTGAGCCCAGAGTTGGCTCCCCACAGGCAAACTATTCCAATCAGTCTCCTAGGTTTTGCTTTAAAGGAATATTTAAACAAACCCCCAGATTCTCTCATTTATAAAAAAAAACTAATTTTACCTATCCAGGCTCCTTCCTGCGGCTTCCCCACACAATCCTGCAGCATAGATCTTACCCAACGGAATGGTAAAACAAGGGATTTCCCACAGGAGTCCTGTTGGCTGCCCTTCGCTTCCAGGGTAAAGGAAAACCAACCCACCTTGCAGTCTCCTTCCACTCCATCTCCTGTCCATCGATGGCCAGAAGCTCATCCAGCTCCGTGAAGAGCTGCGGTGGCGCTGGGCTGTCATCTTCCTCTCCCAGGATGAAGCGGATGCGTTCAGCAGCAGGGGAGACTGCAGAGGTGAAAATACTGCGGTTAACAGCCTGAGAGATGACCAGGGATGTGCTGCTCTTCTCCTTCCCCTGCTCCCCAAGGCCATTCAGCTGTTTCTCCAGGCTGCCTTTGCCATCTGACATCCTCGGAGCTGCGGACGCAGGGGCGTGAGCGAGGGTGCCTCTAGCTCCCTCTCTCCCCTTCCTTGCCTCTCACTGAACTTCTTACAAGTTCAAGCTGGGAGTAAAGTTCAGGAAAACTTGTCTCTTCCTACAGACCTTAACTATGTTACAGCAATTTGCAGCCCCTGTAAAAAAAAGAGCTCAAAACCAATATGCCCTGTGGTGTGCGCCTGAGGACTTGTTGTGCTCTGAGCAGCCCAGGTCCTTCACCCTCTTTTTTATATGACCTAAAACCAGTTTCAGCCAAACCATTTTGGGGCTTGTTGGCACAGCATCCCATGGCTGGCTTTCCCCTCCCTCCCTGCCAGCCACGTTTGGGCTGCCATTGGACTGTAAGGCAGGCTGGAACCTCCCCAGCCCTGCGCTGGAAAGCACAGGAATATTTAACAGTAGGGTAGTCTCATCTATACGTGAAGAATGTGACCCAATGCATTTAGTCAGGCACCAATGCACTGAAAAATAACAACTGGTCCCAGTTGGATAAAACTGCCTGTTTAGGTTAAAAAAAACATATTCAACACACAGTACAAGCAAAGTCCATTTGCATTATGAGCTCAAGAAAAGGGGCAGAAACCCCTTCCTGGTTAAGAACCACATGTGATTCAAAATCCAAACCCAAGAGCATCACTGTCCATATCCCAAAGCCTAAGAGCATCTCCCAACGGCAACCAGCGTACACAGCACCAGGAGTCCCCTTCCTGGGGGGTTTCTTTGGGGTCTACAGCCTTTTTCTGAGTGTATCACCTTAAAACCAAGGTGTGACCATGTGAAATTTGAAGACACATCCTTTCTGCTGGATGTTTATCAGCATTGGAGTTACACACCAGACTATGAACTTTGAACGATTCTGCTCAAAACTCCTTTCTTTTCAAAAGATCAGCTGGCTGCCTCTTGCAAAATAATTCATTACACCAGGTATCCAACCACATTGATTTTTCCTGGGTAAAGAGAGTCTCAATTTACAACAGGAAAAAAGAAACCAGTAAGAAACATAACCTTTCCTCTTGGGTTTTTTTTTTTTGGTCTTAAACCTTCATAGCTTTCTTCCTGAATTACTCAGCAAAAGTTGATGCAAACTCATTTCTTCATCACTTAGGGTGATGATGCTTCTGTAATATAGATTTCTTTTTGACTGCCCTTGGAATTCTCTGGGCACCCAAGTACCTTGCCACACCAGCCTCCCCATCACAAGGCAGAGTTCAACTTCCCACAGACTTCAGGTGAGCTGGAGAGGGACTTCTGAGAGGGCCTGGAGTGACAGGACAAGGGGGAATGGCTTCAAACTGACAGAAGGAAGGGTTAGATTGGATATTGGGAAGAAATCCTTCCCTGTGAGGGTGCTGAGGCACTGGCACAGGTTGCCCAGAGAAGCTGTGGCTCCTCCATCCCTGGGAGTGTTCAGGCCAGGTGGGATGCAGCTTGGAGCAACCTGGACTGGTGGAAGGTGTCCCTGCCCATGGCAGGGGGGGGGATGAGATGGCAGAGTACCTGTAACATGCATGTTCCATCATCCCCTCAGTCTGCACTAATGACTCTCAACATACTTTTATATTCAAACAGAATTCAAGTATCACAGCTAGAAAACAAATAAATGTCCATCCTATTCCTGCAAAAAGCAACATGGAGCACAGCAAGTGGCTGGTGCATGGAAGAGGCTGTAGAGAAGGGACTGCAGAGCTTCTCAAGCTGCTGAAAGTATCCACTGGATCCAATGGGAAAATTCTCCCTTTTGAGTAATTTTGAAGTGGTTTTATTACATGGAAATGCTACCACAGAATCATTAAGGTTGGAAAAGATCTCCAAGATCACCAAATCCAAGCTATAACTGAACATCACCATGCCAACTAGTCCAGAGCACTAAGTACCACGTCCAGTCTTTCCTTAAACACCTCCAGGGACAGTGATTCCACCATCTCCCTGGACAGCCTGTTCCAATACCTAAACACTTTTCTGTTCTTCCTAATGTCCAACTTAAACTTCCCTTAGAGTGGATTAAGACTATGTCCTCTCATCCTGTCTCTTGTTATCTGGGAGAAGAGGCTGACGTCCACCTGGCTACAACCTCCTTTCAGGTAGCAGCCTAATAGTCCATCCATAACATGATCATTACACATTTTGCTCACTAAACTGCAGTGAGAGGAACTAAGAGAAATGCTCCAAACTAACCTGGGTGCTCAATGTCCATCAGCCCTTCTTTCTTCCCTTCTTCCCCTCCTCGTGGCCAATTCCCCATTACCTACATTTAGCACCCCCGAGAAGGTTCACAATGCCATTAAGGCATTTGCTAGGTCACAGGTCCCTGATGGCTGCTTGACCACATGTTCTTTATTGCGATTTTGTGGGTTAATGGGCAGTTTATGGGCTGTTTATGTGCTCTCTTTAGCAAGGAGAACATATTTCCATCTTAATCACTGGGCGAACACTGCGTGCTCAGCACTGGGCTTAGGGACTGGAGAGTCATTAACTCAGGGGGTGACCCCTGCAGCCCTCCCCAGCCTGACCTTTGAGCTTGCCTGCTCCAGCCTTGGCCATCACCTTCGCTTCCACCTCATCCATCCAGTTTGGGAGCTGCTGGAACCAGCACTGTTGACACCAGGAGTGGTTGCTGCTGCTGCTTGGGCTGATTAATATTGTTTCCCTTGCTGTCTCATTCAAAAAAAACAACCTGATGGTCAGCAAAGACATGAAGCAGAGAAAAGGCTAACTCCACAGATTTCAATGGCTGGGATTATATTTTTCCCCTGAATGGGAGGGGAATTAAGTTATTAATTGCAGAGGGTAAAATGTTCCAACTCAACATGGATAGTGCCATCCATGGCACATCCATTGCCCCAATCCTGGCAGTGTTCAAAGCCAGGCTGGATAAAGCCTTGAGCAACCTGCTCTGGTGGGAGGTGTCCTTGACCAAGGCAGGGGGTTGGCTATGGATGATCTCTAAGCTCCATTCCAAACCCCTAACATTCTATGATTCTACGGGTGATGTCTTTCACCTTCCCCTTTCCTGTTCTGTTCAGCCACACACAGTCCATGAGGCAGCTTGTAAAATCCACCCCTTGCAGAGGAGAACAAACACATCAGCAGTTTGTCCTAGTTCAGCTCAGGCCAATTCCGTGCACAATGTATACCCTCAGGTTCCCAAAGGCAAAAATCAATCTCCATCAACACACAGGAATCTCAGGGAGCTCAGAAATAGGGAGAGACACATACTAGCATGACAACCTCAAATCAGGCATGGCTAAACTTCCCAGCCTGACCTCAGCCCTGCACCAGCAATGGCTTTGGTGGGAGCACTCCCTTGCTCCCTGGCACAAGGGCAGAAATGCCAGGGGGCTTCATGGTATTTGACCATATTCTGTTTCAGTGCCAAGGATGGCTGGTGGTCTTCCTCTTGCTTCTCCAGCTTGCTGTTACCAGAGACATTTCTAAAGACCTTTGGGAGCTGCACCTCAGTCAACTTCTACCTCCATCTGAGGCCAAAGGGACCAAGAAGCTCTCCTTACTTCAAAGTGCACTGGCAGCTACAGAAATCCCCGAGAGACCTGGTGCAAACCCCTCCCTGGAGGAAGGGATTACCATCCCCTGTGGTAATATTATGGAGAAAGGCTGTTTGTCAAATGTGTTTTCCAAACAGGCTTATTAAAATAGGAATGACTGTACTCCCATTGTTTTCTGGGGCTGCCCTCACTCAGCCAAAGCTCAGTTCAAACCTATCCACAGCCAGAGCAGTGAAACACCTGTGCAGACACTTGTATCAGATTTAATGTCGCTTCTTTTCCAGCTTACCTGACTTCCCTTCCAAAATTCATCCATTACACAAACCAACTTTAATCGTGTGTTAATGTCAATACAACACCTCACGTGGTTTAACCACTTCCCATTGATCTACACCTTTGATACATACTCCTAACCACACTTGTGTAGACAAGCCCTGGAATATGAGTAGTTTTTAGCAGCAATTCCAGGAACTGTCTATAGTTCCTGATGCATAACAAATCCAAACCCCCACGCTCCAGGCAGCACAGCCAATGAGAGCACCAAGCCAGGAGGTTTTACTCTAATCCCCCTGACCGCAGAGAGATGAGACCCCAGAGCACCAGCTAAAGCCAAGCAGGGAGGTTTTGATCGCCCGTGGTTCTAGCAGCCTCCTCAAATCACACCTCAAACCAGGAGCCACTGAAAACAACCCCCTTGGACACCTTTATGGCATCTGACACACTGGGCCAAGGGATGGTCTTGTTGGAGCACAACACATAGACCCTCCATGCTATTCCCACACCTACACAGGTAAGAATTGCTACTCCCGTTATGGAAGAGAGAACAGTCACATCCAGTAACACCAATTTCTGTAGAACAACCCAGGCAAGGCCTGAATTCCTGATTCCCCAAGTGCTCCATCAAGCAGAGGCATCCCCAGAGCCCACCAAAGAAGTCAACTTCACATGGATTTGCACCCAACACCTGCTTCCCAGAGAGCCTGCACAGGAACACTGCTCTGGGGCTGCAGAGCATCCTGCAGAACCCAGCCCTGGGTCATCTGCTCTCCAGCTAATCACTCTAAGTAAGTGTGAGAATTTCTCCCTTGCTTGTTTTGTTGCTTTGCTCATAACCTATTAGTCTCTGACCCTGTGCTGGCTGTGAGGCAGATTAGACTTGCCCACAGGCAGGACCTGGCAGCCAAGAGGGAACACTCCCCTCACTACCCAGATCCCATCCCAGGCCATTTCTTGCACAACTATGGGGGGCAGAGAATGCTAGTTGAAGCAATTACCCCCCACCCCTTGACTGTGTCCCTTCCCAAGCATAAAGGACAGCACTGCCTGGCTCTGGAATAATCCATTTTTGCTGGACTACTGGACTGCATGATTGTACATGCTCTGCTGTAAGCTCCTCTGCAGCATGTGGCATATATTAAGTCTTTGATCTGCAAAACTCTTCAGCATTAGACAAATGCTTACTAATACCAAGTTCTCTCAAATGCCAGAAGAACAGCAGCACTTATGTAACTATTTGCTGAGCGTTCCCAGTTCCCTTGGTCTTTGGTGCTGCCAAGACCATGTACCAAAAAGTTTTGCCTATAGATATTTCTTTGACACATTCCTTGGAGATAAAGGGAGAGAAAAAGGACCCTTCTCCCAGAAATGTCTCAAATTAACTCACCTACAACAGACAGCTCACACGGACAAGGTGTGATGAATGGACAATCAGTCTGGGAACCTTCTAAACTAACCCAGCATCATCTCATGGATAGCTGGTGATCTTTATCCTAAAAGGCAATGCCTATAGGAGAAGACAGCCTGCTAATTCCAACCACACAGCTCTGATGGAGAGACCACAACATGCTACACCCCAAGGCCAATGCTGAACCTTCTCCAAGGTTGTTCCACCCGAGGGAGACTCTGCCTTCAAAAACTGCCTGTTTATTTCCAGCTGCAGCCAATAACAATAATATCTACATAACCTGCCAGAAGCAGAGGCAGCTGCAGATTCCCAAGGAAATGGGAATGGATAGCCTCCCACAGACACAATTAGCAAGTTAAGCCAGACTGAATATTTTAGATATTAACAATGCGAGGCTCTGCTTGCTCACACCAATGCCAGGCTCCCCTGATTCCAAGGATGAGCAATCAGGAATACATGGATCACAAAATTCCCGGTTGGGTATGCCACAGCTAGATGCTAATCAGCAATGACAAGCTCCCAAACTGCTAGAAAAACAGGGAATTTCTCTCCATTTATTACATTTCTTTAACTTTCTATATCCTCCCAGTGCTACTTTAACTGTATCAAAGGCAGTGATGCCTCTGACACTTTGAAGAACCAACCAGCCCATGGCCTGTGCCAAACCCTACTGCTCATAAACCCTGATATAAACTACATCACAGGCAATTCATTACAAAATATGCATAACAAAGGTATTTCTGGCCTAGCCCTGGAGGTCAGCCATCTCACTTCTGCTTGTGTCAGACTGCTAAGGCAGCACATTTTTAAGGAGCTACTCCCCAGCAGTTGCCAAGAAGACTTTAATAAAGAAAGAGCAGCACCTAGAGAAAGCCTGCCTTTCTTCAGAGCTCTGCAACATTTCCTGCTGTCACACGGATACAGGATGCTGTCTGGCATCACACCTCCCTTGGACCTGAACAACAGTGAAACAGCAGCACAGTGGCTGCCACACAGAACAGCTCAAAAATCCTTCCCCAGTTCTCAGTGCTTTCTTTCTTCTCTGTTTCCCTTTTTAAAGCAGTGTGGCTTTGGCTGTCTCCTGCAGAGATGAGTGCTGCCCACCTCTCTGTGATCCTGCCGGGGTCTGTTCTGGCATCCTAAACATAAGGGCACCCGTGATCACACACAACTCCCCCTGTACCTCCATGAGCACCAACCACACCAGGTGGGCACAAAGCAAGAGAAGCACAAGAGAAAACTCCTGTTCCCCTGGTGAGCAAAAAGAATATACCATTTTATTTCCCCAACACTGCAATGTTGCTCCCCAAAGACAATTTTAAAGTTTCATGTGCTGCAGTCCCTGAGTAAGTGGTGTCATTTCCTTGTATGAGCCACAAGCTCTCCTGCCAAACTGTAACTCAGTTTGTCATTTACCTCCTTTAGGTAACAGGGAGGGTACAGGGACATTTTTAAGGACAGAGCCATAACAACTCTGGGCTCTTTTCCTGAGTTTAAGCTTCCATGCAGTGACAAGAAGAAACTTTCCCCTCTGTGCTTTCCAACGAGCCCTCCGGCTGCAATAGCCAATTTTCTGCCTATTAAGCTCTTCTCACAAGCAGGGTTTCATCACTGTCTATTTGTCCCCTTCAATCAATATCCACAGCAGCTCTGACTCTTTCAGCACTTCTGGAAGCCTCCTTCAGTGTGGGCTCAGCAGGACAGATCCCACCCAGGGAGGGAGGAAGCCACGCCGCAGCCTCCGTGCGTGCCGATCCTTCATCTCGTGCCTCCGGCTGCAGCAGAGCCCACCTCTGCTGCCAGGCAGGGCTTCAAGGAGTACTGAATGTCTCTGGCATCCACACTTCTTGCTTTCAGCTCTTTTCGTTCTGTCCCTTCTGTTGTCAATGTTGCCAAACACCTTATCCACTCCAGGCACGGAGAGAAATGTGTGTGGTTATTCCTTATCACCGTTGGTGATATCAACTGGTGCACGAGAGCAAAACACACACACTGGGGATGTTCTGCAGGTTCTTATTTCTTCCTGATCACCTGGTCTGCTTCAAGCTCCATGTAGGAGAGAAATGCCACAGGGTAAATGTGTATTTTATAGAATCCCACACTGGTTTGGGTTGGAAGGGACTTGAAGCTCATCTCGTTCCACCCCCCGCCATGGGCAGGGACACCTTCCACTAGCCCAGGTTGCTCCAAGCCCTATCCAAACTGGCCTTGGATGCTTCCAGGTACGGAGCAGCCACAACGCCTCTGGGCAATCTGTGCCAGTGCCTCAGCACCCTCACAGGGAAGACTTTCTTCCCAATATCCAATGTAATCCTTGCCCTCTGGCAGCATCAAGCCATTCCCCGTTGTCCTATGCATGTTTCCACACTAAAACCATTATCACAGAATCACACAATTGTAGGATACAGGTTGGAGAGACCTCAAGGATCATCTAGTCCAGCTTTTCACGGCAAAAACACAGACTGAATGAGATGGCACAGAATCCTGTCCAGCTGAACCTTAACAATGTCCAACGTGGGGGAATCTACCAGTTCCTTGGGGAGATTATTCCAATGGCTGATTGTTCTCATTGTGAAAAATCTTCCTGTTGTGTCTAATCAGATTCTCTCCAGGAGTAAGTTGTACACATTGCTCCTCACCTTTTCCATGCGACTCCTTGCAAAAAGGGAGCCTCCATCTACTTTTTAATGTATGAACACAGTATCCTAAATCCACTCAGAGCTCAGAAGCTTCCTCACCTCGACTATCAGCAGGAGGAACGTGACAACCTCCTTTGAGATGCTTTGAAAACAGCTTTTCTTCTTTTCCACCACCTTCTGAAAAGCTTCTTTGAGTGACAAACTGCCCTTTTGGCTTCCAAGTTAACAGCCGCTTATCTAAAAAGCTGCAGAGCCAGCCTGGGAATCCAGACAATGCTCCCATTGACTGGGAGAGCACTGGGATTTGGCCGGACAGGGTGGTTACAAAACCAGTTGATTTCATGTGGGGATGTTGGTTTTCCTCTCATTTCCCTGCTGCTGCCAAGCAAGCTCCATGGAATAGATCCACATCTCCATCTCTGCCCCTTGGGTGCCTGCATTGATTCCGTATTTTAAATCCCAATAAAAGCCTGTCCTCAGCACTTCCCTCCCTTGGCATCCCTGGAGATGTCACGACCATCCTGTCCCCATCAGTTAGTAGAGAGGCAAAGCAAAGCTTTGGGTGGATAAATCACTTCTATGAGGGCATTTTCTTTTTCTCTCTAAGTCAAGACAACTCAGCAAAGGGCTCCTGGAATGGCATTTTGGGAGCAGAAAGACCCTATTGAGATACAAACACAATAACCAGTTTCACTCCTGCCTTTAAAAATTAACCACCATTAACTCTGGGCTCGGCTCAGCTCCAGGCTGCCAGCAGCACACTCCTTCCAACTGCCTTCCCAGAAACTCCTGATTCAACTTGTTCTCAAAAGCCTGGTGACATTTGGGCAGCTCCTGCTCTTCACTGGTTTCCCCTTGCAACAGCAAGTGGAGTTCAAGCTTCTGCCTCCTTTTTACTCTGAGCTTCGGAGACTCACCCCCACCTCCTACACGAGCACTAAACCTCCATGGAACATGATTCTGGTGGAAAAAAACAGTGGATTTGCAGGGGTCTCACCCATGCTGGAAGGTACTTTTACTGCTTTAAGCACATTTCTGCAATTCAATCAACCAAACACGAATATAAAATATTTCCACTTTGGGGAAAGGAACACAACCAGGATCTACACTAGCAAAATTGTGTGCAAGAAAAATAAAAGACCATTATCCAATGGATTTATCCAGGAAAACTAAGCACAGGTTGGCTTTCAGTAAGGGACTGTACTGTAATTAAGACCAATATACTCCAGGAAAAGCTACTGCCAGAACCGAGGGTGGAAGAAAGTGAGTTCAAACAAACCCAACTTGTTTTCTCACTGCAAAAGGAGAAATCAGCTATCTAGAGACACATTTGGAGGCTCCTTATGGAATGCAATGTGAGCCACACAAAGAGATACTTTTACCAGAACAACAAAGAGGCTCAAAAGCAGGAGGGGAGAAGAAATGCACAGAATGAGGAGGCAAAGCCACACTTGACTGCACCTTTAAGGAACATCTGGGCCTGACACAAACCCATGTCAAAACAAAACTACCAAAAATGAAAGATTCCACTAAAAACTGAAGGATAAGTACAAGGAAAATCAATTATTTAGGACCATTAGCAGCAGGAGCCTGAGAAGTGGTAGGTGACCCAGACCACCTCAGAGTGAGAGAGCCAATTAAGGGGATTAAAAACTGTGCAGGAAAGCAAAGCAGCTCCTTTGTGTGAAACTGCAGCATGCAGGTGGGTGGGAAAGCACTTAGCCTTTTCCAAAGGCCAACATGGGTCTCTGGAAGGAGAGAAGGTGGAGGTGAACTCAACAGCAAAGAGTGGCCAAGTCCCTTGTGCTCACACCTTGCTAGACCCTGCCCAGCCACGAGGTTTTAGACAGGTCTGGAATGTTTCATACAGCCTAAACCAAAGAAAACAACCAATCCACGAGATCACCAGAAACTGGTACCCAACAGGATATCACCTATCACAGCAGAGACTCTTTTCTCTGCTTTCCATTTCTTTCTAGACTCCAGGTTTTGCCCTTTGGAGGTTTGCCTTGTGGTTTCCAAAGGTGCACAAGGTTACCATGCCTTTATTTCTCTTCCATGACTAAAACCACATCCAACATGAGCTGCCCCAGCCTGCTGGGCCTTACCCAGGCTGGGGTGGCTGCAGTGAAAAACAAACCCATTAGCAGAGTTCTCGGAACCAAAGCTCAACTTAAGCAGACTTTTTTTCTCACTCTTTTTTTTTTTTTAAGCTCCTAAATGCAACTTTAGCAATTACTGGTTTATGTAACTGCCTGACATTTAATGTCTACAGCAAGGTTTTACAACTAATTTACATGTAGTTCACTAAATGCTTTAGGGTTAATTGGTCTTTTGTCGTGCATTAAGCACCTTGTTAATTATTAGAAGGTTGGGAGGAAAACACAAGTAGGAGGTCAGTTTGGGCATGGCTTGGACCAAAAATAATGGCTGGGGGGATTTTTGCATAAGCATTGACCTTCCTAATGGTCAACCTTCTGTCTAGCCCCAATAAGGCAGGACATGGTCAACAGTGTCTTTCACAGGGTCATGTCGATTTCTTTGCTCTACATCTGAGGATACAACAGGATTTATCTGTTGCATGTGAAGATGAACCATGAGAGAAGAGAGAGAAGATGCAACTCCTTGTGCTTGGCAAGACTAATTTTGTACCCCCTGTGCTTAAAGAAAGCCCCAGGAGATCCAAGTATTCTCTGCTCTGAGCATCCAAAGCAATCAGAATGATTCCATGACAGGGCAAAATAACCAGTGAGCCTCCTCAGGGCTCTTTGCCACCTACACTTCCATCTAACGACAGAGTGCTCTGGACGTGGTATCAAAACTTAGAAACCACCACTAATAACTTAATTGCCAAGCTGGCCCTGCCTTGAGCAGAGGTTTTGGCCCAGCTGGTGGTGCCTTCCAACCTCATTTATTCTATTCCATTAGTGAACTCCCCCGATAGCTGATCTCCACTCCAGCTCTACCATCTGCTGCCCACATGTGAGGGCTCTGCCAGGTTTTCAGAGCAACTTTTAGTAATGAAGAGAGACTGGAAAGCCCATGCTGGGTTTAATGACCTGCTTGGCATTGTGGTCTGGAGGATGAGATCAGAAACCAAAGTAACAACAAACCAACCCTGTATCAGAAGATATTTGCAAACTCTTTGGAGACACCAAGGGCTGCCCCAGCACAAACAAGACCAGACAGAGGAAAACAACAGCAAAACAACTCCAAATATGCACTGCTTCCTTTGTATTCAGGGAATCAACCCCAACCAGCCCAACACAGAGTTAAACTCTACCTCTGTTTGTTAAATCCCTCCTCAAGCACAAAAAAAATGGCCTCAGCATCAAAAGCACTGAGCACCCAGGGGCACAGTTGGCCTTAAGCATTGCTCAAAAGCAAAGAAACAAAATCCCAGAACATATCAGCCAGGTACTAGTAATAATCTTTCTAACAACTTGGGATGGAAAGGGCAAAGCAGAAATGAGCAGTGTTTTCCACACCATGTTTCATCAGAACAGCATTTCCTCCAACATAAATCTCTTTACAAGCACTGATCCCCTTAGAGTTGTTAAATGCCATCTTTATTTCTTTTTAATTAGCCCCACTGCATTTCAAATTGCTTTGTGAAAGTATGGTAGAAACGCAGAAACATGATGTGTTGAAACACAGAACTGTTAAAATACAGGAATTCAACTTGTAAAGTTGGTGGTTTTACTGGTGCTCAAATTTCATTACCCAGAAATAAGGAATGTTTTCTTGTTTTAAAACAAAACAAAAACCCACTTGATTATTAAGGAAGTCATAATATGTGGAAAGTTCCTGCAAATGATTACTTTAACTCAGCGATGGGTGCTGCCACTTTCCTTCTGACCACAGCACCAAGCACAAGCTCTGGACGGGTCTAAGAACTGCAACAGGGAAACATCATCTTTCCTCAGCTTTGATGCCTTCTTGCTCGCAGCACTTCAGCCTCTCATTCCCCCTTTCCCCTTGGGATCAATGTTCTGGGCATGGAACCAGTCTGTTTTGCTGACTCAGCTTAGTTCACAGCTACAAACCAGTTAGATAGCCTTGAAACAAGTTATAACCTTGAAACCAGTTAGACGGCCCTGAAACCAGTTAGGTGGCCATGAAACCAGTTAGATGGCCCTGAAACCACTTAGATAGCCATGAATCTGGGCAATCTGTGCCAGTGCCTCAGAATGGGGAGATTATTCCAAGTGAAACCTTAGGTGGCCCTGAAACCAGTTATAACCTTGAAACCAGTTAGATGGCCCTGAAACCACTTAGATAGCCATGAAACCTGTGAAACCAGTTAGGTGTCCATGAAACTGGTTAGATAGCCATGAAACAAGTTAGGTGGCCCTGAAACCAGTTAGATGGCCCTGAAACCACTTAGACAGCTGTGAAACCTGTGAAACCAGTTAGGTGTCCATAAAACCAGTTAGATGGCCCTGAAACCAGTTATAACCTTGAAACCAGTGAGATGGCCCTGAAATCAGTTAGGTGGCCCTGAAACCAGTTATAACCTTGAAACCAGTTAGATGGCCCTGAAACCAGTTAGATGCCCAGGAAATTTCTTACACTGAGGGTGGTGAAACACTGGCACAGAGGATTGTATCAATCTATTGGTGGTGGCAGCCCCATCCCTGGAAACATCCAAGGTCAGGCTGGATGTGGCTCTGAGCAATGTGGTCTAGCACAAGGTGTCCCTGGCCATGTCAGGGGGTTGGACTAGATGACCTTGATAGGTCCCTTCCAACCCAGATCCCTCTGTGATCTTTATTATGTTCTATGAAACCAGTTAGGTGGGCACAATGGCAAGGGGAAGGTAGAAAGGAGTAGTGGTGCGACAGGAGCATTGTGCAGGACATCTACCTCCAACAGAGACCTGAAGTGGAGGTTAACCTCCCTGTGGAGCAGAGAGACCTTGGGCTGTACTGCCCAGAGTTCCCAAAGCAGCAGCTGGGCTAGGCTGGGTTAATTCTGAGGGCATTCAATGGGCCTGTCCCAGTGCCAAGCACTATGAAACCAGTTAGATGGCTGTGAAGCCAGTTAGGTGGCCACAATGGCAAGGGGAAGGCAGAAACGAGTCGGGGTGCAATGGGAGCGCCGTGCAGGAGATCTGCCTCTGACAGAGAGCTGAAGGGGAGCTGACCTCCCTGAGTTGTGCTGCCCAGAGCTCCCGGCCCAGCAGCTGGGCCAGGCTGGGTTAATGCCAAGGATATTCAGAGGGCCTGTGCTGGTGCCAAGCACGCAGCTCCTGTGACAAGGGTCGCTTTGTCTCACAGCCCCTCCACCTCCCAGCACATGGGAACTCCAGCAATTCCCTTGCTGAGGAGAACAACTAAGCTGAGTAACTTGGAATTACAGGCTTTCAAGGTTAGTTTGCTGCCAGAGCCAAGACATATTTCCAGTGCTTCTCAGGACTGAAAACAACCTCCTACTTTTAATGACTTGCCTTTTATCTTTAATAAGGGATTAGGGGCTATTTTTCCAGCTAATACCTTAAAATCCAGATAATCATAAAAGCAATCAGTAATACCCAATATATGTTAATTACTCATTTTCTTCTCTTCTCTGGCTGCCCTCCTGTCACTCATGGACATTAATTTGTCTATAATAAGGCTGCAAATCAAAATCAACAAAAGGCTTCAGGTCCTCTGGGGAGTCACAGGTTCAGACTTGGGGGATTAACCACAGATTATATCTGCAGTGACGGTGAGGAAAACAACTTCATGGCCAAAGAGGTGCTGAACTATCCCAGCAGCCACTTACCTATGCCTGGACCTGCTCAATTCCCACAGGAGTCAAGCAAAGCACAAGGCTGATGTTAGGGGAGTCAAAGTTGTGCTCTGCCGAATTATTCCCAGTGAAATGTGACTAAAAGAATGGGAAGTTTTCCATGCTAGGATACACTGGTCTTTTCAAAGGGAATTTACAGGAACAGCAGGTGTGGAAGCTTTGCATTCAGGATCTGGTGCTGGAATAATGATGCTGATCAGCACGTTGCTCAGACAGGATAAAGCCTTGAGCAACCTGTTCTGGTGGGAGGTGTTTTTGCCCAGGGCAGGGTGCTGGCACTAGATGATCTCTGAGGTCCATTTCAACCCTTTAACATACTATGACAGTACAACCAGCCCATCTGTCCACACTGCTCTCTGCACAAAACCAAAGAGAAACAGGAAATTCTTACACCTTGTGACACAGAGACACACAGAAACCAGAGATTTGCACCTCTAAACTCAACCACAGAGGTACAACTGTAGGCCCAAGGGAAAACAGAAACCTTCCTCCAGCACAAACCAAGAGGCTGAGCCCTTGGGGCAAAAGAAACCAACCTATAAACCTCACACAGCACAGGCAGTGTAACAAAGAAACCGCTTCACTTCTCCCAACAGCAGCACCTCTGCCATACATCACCAGTCAAACCCTTCTCTTCCACACCCTCACCTGCAGAGAATGGGAAAACCCACTGGACAACATCTGCTCCACCCTGGTGCTGGAAGCAAGGGCTGTCAGTCAGGCACCCAGGGCCCCAGCAAGGCGAACCCTGAACATTCCCAGCAAAGGGAACTGCACCATTTCTCACTCCAATGTTTGCTCTCATACTGGAGACTATATTCCCTGCACCCAGATGGAATTTTCCCTAGAGCAGCTCATGCTTGCTCCCTCTGGTCCCATCACTGTGCACCCTTCTGAGGAGCTTGCACGTCAGAGAGACAACAGGCTCCACTTGCAGCTCTCTAAGAGCACTACAGGCACACAGACAACCAATTCCATCCTAGTTTAGGGACTGCCCTTCTCTGTCCAGCCAAAACCTAATTCCATGTTATTGCTTGGTTCATTACTTTCCTCCTCACATTCCAGCTGCAGGCAGGAAGATCACAATGACATGGGTATCCTACATCCAGAGCAAGTTCCATTCAATCTCTGCTCCTTATGCCCAAGCTGGGGGAAGGAGACACTGAGACAAGTTCCTAACGTGGATCAGGACTTTGCATGCAGGGGGAATTTTAAGCCCTTTTCACTGCATATGACTTCAGGGCAGTCTGGACAAATTTTCACCTGGACACTGTTATTGAGGGATAATAACACACAAGTGGCTATGATGAGAGTAATTTACCCCCCAAATGCTTCCAATAGTAAATATTTGGTGCGACTTGATGGTCCTAAATTTATCCTCAACAGCACTGCAAGTCCCTGAATGCACAGTTTCCCTGCTCATAGAAGAGGAATTCACAGTTTCTTGAATGCCGTGATTATGGAGAATTTCCTGGATGAATTTGATTTGGGTGGTGAGGAAAAAAATGCAGGAGCAAGGACAGATGCCCCTACTTGGAATTACAAACAGCACTTATGTTCTGCCCTCTGTGCAGTCATTTATTCTGCTACCTGAGTTCTGAACAGCTCTGCACTGCCCTGAAACGAGTTTAATCAGCTTGTACCTCAAATCCAAACTCTCACCATCACATTCCCACATGTTTTCACTTTACAGCATCTCTCAGTTTCAGGACTATAGTACTTTAAATCCCAGTTCCCTAGCCAACACGCACATCCCACAGAGGTGATTTCCTGACACCCCAAAACACCTTCCCCCGTAATCTCTGGAGTCACAGTCACGTAACACCAGGAATCATCTGGTTCTCAGTTCTATTAATAGAGCCCCTGCCTGCAGACAGTGCCTGTGGCCTGGGCAGCAGGCACGTAACATCATTCGTGTCTCCTCTGTCTGGAGCGTGTCGTGCCAATCCTGCTCTGGCCTTGGCCAGCACCTGCAGCATCCCAGGAGCCCACACAAGACGTCAGCACCCACCGCTTTCCAAGCGACAATATCCAAGTCTTCCACAGGTGAACAGGCCGCCCAGAGAAGCTGCAGCTGCTCCATCCCTGAAGTGTCCACGACCAGGTTGGATAGGGCTTGGAGCAACCTGGGCTGGTAGAAGGTGTCCCTGCCCATGGCAGTGGGTAGAACAAGATGAGCTTTAAGGTCCTTTCCAACCCAAACCATTCTATGATTCCATGAATAGGGAGCATAAAGTACATATTCGATTCCAAAAACCCAAGCAAACCAAACTGCTTAATCCAAACTAGTAACCTCAGCCCAGACTACGTGAACGTACTAATCTCATTTTTGAAATAGCATTTCTCTAAGGCAGAGGGAATATTACTGTCACTTTACACTCCTAAATTATTCAGCTCATTAAAGAAATCAAACATGAAGCAACAAAACAGGAGAGGTGTTTTATTTCTCCTGAATTCCAAGCTAAAGAGAAGGGGTGAGACAATGAGATCTAAGCAGAACAGCAAGCTCCATTAGCTCATTAGCTCAGATAATGCTTCCCTTGACTCCTAAAGGGATTTCAACTGTGGTAAAACCCCAAACACCAAGTAGCTGCACCAATACAACTAAAGGCAGCATTCCTACTAGATCTTTGCAATGGAATTTCAATTCCCATACACACAGAATTTGACAAAGGTGATCTAAAACGAAGTCCTCTCCATCTCCACGTGGATGCCAAAATGAACACCTGAACGTGGCCAGTAGGGTTTGGACTTTCTAATGCACAAAAACTAGGTGTGTTTCATACATTACTTCAACCATTGACTTCAATTCTTCAGAATGAAGTGTCCATTTTCACAGGTCCAGGAAAAGGACTGTGACCCCAACCAAGAAGTGAAGGAGCAGTCTGGAAGCACGAGGCAGCACTCCATCACCGAATCCTTTAGGCTGGATAAGACTTTTAAGACCTGAAAGCTGCAGTGAGGTTGCAGATGGGAAGGAATTCCCTGAGAATGTGTAACCCACGAGCCAAGGCACACATGGATCCAGCTCAGCCATGCTGGACTGTGGAATTTAAACTGGTTTATTTGTGTATGCAAACACACACACTGAGAAGGGATTTGGTTTAAAGCCTATGGAACTTTGCAAACAAGACAGGAATACTATGTTGAGAAATACAAGTGATTTTCAGGGAAATTAAATTCCTCAACTCCTCCTGCCTCCTAGTTCCAAGTATTTCTTGAAAGCCTAAGTGAAACTGAAGTGCTGCATGGAGAGATTCATATCCTCCTTCCCCAACCCTCTACCACAGAGGCATCCTTGCCAGGGATGCAGCTAGGAGCAACATGAGCACATGCCACTGGAATCCCCTTTCCAGGAGCCTCAGACCCTGCTCCGTCACTTATGGTGAGGAAGTTCTGAACAAGGAGAATGAACTTGTCTGTGGGCTTTATTTATTTCAGAGTGAGCAACTCCATCACCTGGAAAAGCAAGTCCAGAAGAACTAGACAGGGACTGTTTGCTATGTGCTTCCAGTAAATGCATTGAAGAAAACAAGATGGAGAAAAAGAGGTTGAATTTCCAGGTGTTTCTCAGCTTTGTGACAGTGGAGAAGCCACAAAGCAAAGCTCTTTCAGGTCCCTGATCCCTCAACCCCAACCCATGTTCTTCTGCTTGATACTGAGATGAAGACAAACCTCTGCCAACAGCATCACGTTGCAGTTGGGAACAGTTCAGCTCACTGGTCTAGATAAAAAGAAAGCTTTTCTTCAAAACAGGTTTGTTTTTTATCCCCCAAAGAGACAGGAAATTGTGAGCAATAAGCCTCAAGGATTTCTCTTCCAAGATCTGAAAGCTGTCCTCCAGTGGAGATTCCCGTTTTAAGCACATGCTTTGCATAACTGAAAAAAAAATACATGACCTTGATAGGAAGCAAAATGTTTCATGCAAAACATTTACTCTGTATAAAATCTGTCTGTTCTTCCAAAGCGAAGGACACCAAACCCACACTCCCAGGGAAAATGTCACACCAGATTTAATTGGAGGAGGATGTTTCTGCAACAAGTTCAGCACTGACCTTATGTTTCTGAAGCCATGGGCTTGCAAGAAAAGAGCATCTTCCCTTCTGCACCACATGTTGCCTTGGCTTGGAGAGCTTTTCCAGCACCAGAAGGATGTTCTTCATGGATGGCACCACTTCTACACCAAGGGCATCTGATGGTGCACCAAATATTGCCTAATGCCATGACACACCTCTACAAAGGGCTCAAACTCTCTTAGAATTTGTACCCAGGGCCTCTGCTCTTACAACCTGAGGTAGCAGGGTCCAAATCATAGAATCAGGGAGTGTTTTGGGTTGGAAGGGACCTTAAAGATCATCTAGCCCACCCCCTGCCATGGGCAGGGACACTTCCCACTAGCCCAGGCTGCTCCAAGCCTCATCCAACCTGGCCTGGAACACTCCCAGGGATGGAGCAGCCACAGCTGCTCTGGGCAACCTGTGCCAGAGCCTCAGCACCCTCACAGGGAAGAATTCCTCCCTGATATCCCATGCAAACCTGCTCTGTCAGTGTGAAGCCACAATCAATCCCTGCCAGAAAGGATCACGGACAGCAGCAGCCCCTGCACACACACCATGTCCATATGAAAGCTGACCAGGCAGAAAGCCTTTCCATTTCCCACAGGCACAGAGTTCAAACACTTCCCAAAACCCCACAGCGTCGCCATTGCTTCCAGACAGCTCAGACAAGTACAGGCAGCAATTACAGCTCCCAGTAAATTCCATGTGCCTGACCCACGCAGACCCACGGCCAAAAGGGCGGAAAATTCCAGCAGATAGGCAGAGGCAAGACCTGTGACTGCACAGAGGCTTAAACAGTCACCACTTCCAAAGCTCTTCCCTGGAGACCCTTTTTCCAGGTGAAACCTCAGAAGAAATTCAAATCCTTATTTCCAAAACAGTCAAAAAGGAGATGAACTACCCAAGCCTCCAAACTTCAGAGTAACCTCCATACCGGACTTCTGTATTTTAAGAGAAGGGGTGAAAAGAAGTACAAACACCTTTCCTGGTCAGGCTCAGCCTCACAATCCCAAAGCTGTTGTAAAATAGTCATTCCCAAGGGGCTGAAAATAAAAAGCCACTCTCAGCATGTGGAAGTACCACACTGCATTCCACCTCCTCTTCCCTCCCAGCCAGAAATCTTCCCTGTAGCTCCTAACATCTGCATATTAATATTACTTCATCTTTTGATGGTTCTCTCAATCCATAAAGGCTTCCAAAGCAGCCACATTCCCCTCTGACAACAGGAATTAACAGGTTCTTTCCCAGAGCATCACACCTCCCATTTCTTTGCCCTGCTCATGCCTGTCCCAAATTCCTTGGCAAAAAATTGTCTACAAACAGAGAAGCTTTGATCCATAGGGGTTTTTAGGCATTAAAAGTGTTCAATAACCCCTGCAGAGGGATGAAGGAAATGTCCTGGTATTTTTCCATGTTTAGAAAAACACATAATTATGTTAACAAACAACAAAAGTATGAGATTAGTCACAGCACTGCAGCGAAGAGAGTCAAGTCACCAACCTTGGATTAGCTGGGCATGTAACACAGGCAAACTAAATATTCTCCCAACCCCAAAATAACATTCATTTGCACTTGAGGGTTATCTACAGTCTTCCAAATCATTTGGAATTAGCCACAGAGAGAGAATTAAGTTGCCTCAAGAAAGGTCTTCTAGCACAAAACTGCAGGTTTGTAGAACCTAGGGAATGGATCCACCAGACAGTTTTTGACTGCAAACAGACTATCTCCTCCTCTCCAGAAGGGCAAAGTAAAACCCCTCAG
>NW_008666397.1:41580-46210 GCF_000695815.1 Acanthisitta chloris | reverse complement strand
AAGAGAACACATCCACAGCTTCCCAAGCACTGTCACATTTTTGTTACATGCCTACAGCTCCAGCTGTTGGGAAATACGGGATGTCATGCAAGTCAACCCTTTCCATGGCTGGTACCAGCTGTGGCCTGTAACAGGGTGTAAGTCCTCCACAGGACTTGGCTTCTCCATAAGGAATTCACAAGGATAGTGTCGGCTAAAACCTATTTTACGGTAGCAATCGAAGGAGGAAGCTGGAGAACAAGATCTTCCTCATCCACAAACCTTACCCAGCTGCTGTCTTTGTCAGCTTCTTGATATTAAACCCCCCGGTAATTAACAAGTACCATAAGCATGGAACACACTATATTCCACAGGCACAGGTTTTGGACCAAAATCCATATGTCTTATCACTCTCACATGGAAAAAACCAGGGTATTTTGAGACTGGAAATGAAAGCTGAATGCAAAGGAAATGTTGGCTGGAGCAGGATGGACACGGGGCAGGGTGAGCAGGGTGCCCTGACCACCACTGTTACCTCTTGCCAGACATTTTCCATGGAGGGTAAGAGTCAGCACCCACCCTCCCACAACAGGTGGGAAGAAGCCTGGCTCACTTGTGACTCAAGGAGAAGGTCAGCAACTGCATCCAAGGGGATCCAACTGTTACAAGGGGAACTCCAAGTGGAGCTGCTCATGGCCTTAACTTTACCTGACCTGAGAAGATCCCAACCCATGGGATGATCCTTTTTTACAAGCCCTTTTTCACAACAGCAGGGAGAAACCCTGAAAACACCTGGCAATCCCTCTAGTGACAGCTGAGCTGGCATTAAGGCAAGGAAAAATAATAGGGAAAATGAGAATGCTCCTCCTAAGTACCACTGGGGGAAGAAAGGACTTTCACATTGCTCCACTTCCAAAGGAAGAGCAGGGAGAGCTGTATGGAGCACTCTGGCAGTTTTTCCAAAATGACAGCACTGGTCATCCTCCTGGGATCAGCTTCCAGCAACCCCCAGTGAGGGGAGAAAGCTCTCAGCAGAGCCACACTTGGGGAAACCCACACACCTCCCAGGTCACAGGCAGGGCAGGGATCTGCCAGTCCAACTCTAGAACCATCTGTGCTGTTTGTCCCACTTGTGGAAAGGGAATTCTTTGGTTCTGTGGTCAATAGGAAGTGGGCTACGGAAAGGGAAAAGGACAGGGAGACTTGACAACTGGAGCAGTGATCACAGTGTGGCAGAGCAGCTGAAAGTGCTCCCTGAAATCTCTCCTGCTCCAAGGTTTCCCCACGTATCCAGAGCAGCTCCAGCGTGGTGACTATTTATATCAGCAATCCGCCCGGCACTTCAGCAGATGCTCAGCTTTAAATATGGCTCTAAATCTTCTTGAAAGCAGCCAGGCTAAATATATGCTTTGGGTTAAATTTGTCCCTGGGTGCTGTCCTGGATCACAGCTCTCGTTCTGCCTGCGCTGTTCCTCCAGGTGCTGGCACAAGGTGTCCTGGCAGCCTGGCCCTGTCCCACCAAGCTCCCTCCCAAAACGAGGACCTAATCCTGAGAGAATGTGATGCTGGAATGTCCAACAATCAAAAAATGCTCACATGTAACCCCAAGTGTGGGTTTGTCTGCAGCTGGAAGCTTTTGATTTATTGCCAAAGCCCTAAAGGAACCCACAAGACAAAGAGCAATCTGGTTCCAAAGGCCAACAATTCATTACAGAACTGCCTGGTTTGCATGTGCACACAGAGAGACTTCAAGCAGACAAGGTAAAAGAGTTGGAAATCTTCCCTTTTCACCACTGAGTAAAAGTCACATTGACACAGCTGGAACAAGACCCACATTGAGCTCAGAACAAAGCTCCCAGCACCATTTTGTTGGGCAGATCCCAAGGCATGTTGCCCATACCTAGCAGTTCCCTATTTCCCCTTCCCATCCCCACACATGACATAGGAGCTGCAAGGCACTGCAAAGCCCTCAGGTCAGGCCAAGGGAAAAATCTAAATGACTCTGGGATTGCTCTAAATTAGGAGTTTAGAGTTGATATCTGAACTCCACAGCTGACAAAATTTAACTCTAAAAAACCCCACGTGAATAATTGAAAACAGCACATTCCATGATTCCAGAGCTGTTCCTTCTGCCTACAAGCAGCAAATGGGATTCTACACACCGTGACAGCCATTTATCTGAGCAAGTCCATCCCCACATAATCTTGCAGCAACTGTTCTGGATGGCACTACTTCTCTGCCACTAGGAATGTGGAGTATGTTTCAAGCCCAACTTTAATGCAAAGCCTAGACTAATCCCCCCGGAGAGATTTAGCCAGACTTTGCCCACAGAGCAATTGTTGCCACTAAATACATTTGTAGTTTTTGGTGGTGAGCAGCTTCTTTCTGCAGGGTGAGCTCCCATTCCCACGATGAATTGCACACTGGAATGAAGTCACCTGACTGCATTGCTTTTTTGCTATGGACTCATCCTTCTGAAGTTTCCCATCCTCGGCGATTTACCTGGGAACAAGCTGGGACAAGAAAACCATGATATACAAAGTAGGCAGAATGAGCCCCACAGAGATAAAGGGAAACCCAAACAAGAGCAAGTCCAACTAAACGGGGTCAGGCATGTTCTCTAGGAATACCCAAAGCACAAGGAAGAGTCTGTGCCCAGCTGAATAGCTGAGTCAGCACTCTGCCTGGGAGCAAGGAGCAGGCAGGAGTCTTCTCTTCAGTGTCTGGAGCCCAACAGGTTTGCAAGATGCCCCAGAAAGCTTAGAGAGGCCCAAGGACCAAACATCACACATTGAAATCCTCCTACATCCATGAAACTCTTTCCTAACCTCAAAGCTTCCATTGCCTTTGTGAACTTGAAACCATGCAGTTCTGGGTGACTTCTATAAGCACATCTCTTCATCACACACATATCTACCTCACCTACCACCTAACTGCCCCCAAACAGCTCCCAGAACTTTGTGGATCCATCGCTTGCCATCTCCCCAGTTTGCTCTTTTCACACAGTTTGCAAACCATGGAGTGTTCGACTCTGAAACACAACTGCTCCCACAGGACACGCTTCCCACCCTCTTACTGGGACACTGCCCGGCACTTGGCACATCACATCCAGCCCCTGGAGTGTGAATGAAGCTGCAATGTCACTGCAAGTGCTTCTGTGCTGCCTGTCTGCAGCTCTCAGACAGGGAATTCACAGAGGCTCATCCCTCTCATGGAAAGAGACTCACTCATCAGGACTGCAGGCCATGGGAACACCTTCGTTTAGCTTCCCCTAGCCTGTGGGACACACACCTCTGCCCAGATTTGGTGCATGACTCTTGCTAAGTGCCTTGATATCTAAATCTTCTGGTTTCAGTACAGCTTTTCTGCCCTCTCTGCACCAAGCACACCAACTTTCACTGCCTCCACCCAGCTCTTCCCTGTCAGTGGTGTCCTTCTGTTTTCCTGACTGATGACTCACACCATAAGAGCTACTTACCTGCTTGAAAGACAACACCACCGAACCCACAATGCTATCAGTGCTCTCTGGCCAAGGACCACACTGTCGCCACAGCACTGCCAACTGCTGCCATCAGCTCCTGGACTCTGAACATCAAGCTGATCCATTATCAGGATCATCCATCCCCTGTCATACCACACTTCCCACACGGCCAGGCACTTGGAGCAGACTCTTATGGTGATGGGTGGCTCCCTGGGGTGAATGTCCAGGTGGCTCGTGGTGGTGCCTGGCTCTTCCCTATGCTGTGCAAACAGGGTTTGACACCTGTTCAACCTTCCAGCTTCCTTCCATTCACACCAGGAAAATGGGTTGGTTCTATGGAAACAAAGCACAGATTTAACAGGGCAGCTCCTGCTGTTGGTCCCTGTTGCTCTGGTAGAAGGACAAGCTCAAAAGAAGGACACAGACTCCATCTGGGGAAACACCTCACGTGCAGCTTCGACATGGAGGAGCTACATTATCAACCAGAGCCTAGTCAGTCACAGCCTTATGAAACTGCCCTCAGAGCAGGAATACAACAGGGAGTACCTGCTGGAGGTATGCACAGATGAGGATGCTCAGAACACCTCCCCCATACAATTCCAGGGTGCTACATACCCACAGCTCCTCAAACAACACTGCCCTGTTGGATGAACTCAGTTCCCATTACCATATTTAAATACCAAGGTCTGCAGTTGGAAGTAGGACTTGAACACAGCCCAACACCACATTCAGGCTGGGACTAGTCCATTCCTAGGTTTCCCAACAAAGAGCAGGAAAGGCTCTGCTGATTTATGCATGCTTTTATTTCCATTTAACTGCTGAGGTATACACTGCCCTTCCAGGGAGGATCCAAACAGTAAGGAAAAGGCACCAAGAAGGCTCTGCCTGCTTAGAGACACAGATCTGGCCATGCAAGTACAAACACATCTCTCCGGAACTGCTTACATTTTGCTTAACATCTGCTTTCCTGCAGGAAAGGCTCTGCTGATTTATGCATGCTTTTATTTCCATTTAACTGCTGAGGTATACACTGCCCTTCCAGGGAGGATCCAAACAGTAAGGAAAAGGCACCAAGAAGGCTCTGCCTGCTTAGAGACACAGATCTGGCCATGCAAGTACAAACACATCTCTCCGGAACTGCTTACATTTTGCTTAACATCTGCTTTCCTG
>NW_008666397.1:39037-41559 GCF_000695815.1 Acanthisitta chloris | reverse complement strand
CTACACGTAATTTTGATGTACTTAATATCATTATTTTAAGGTTCACTCAGTGGGTAAGGAATCAGCAAATAAATCCAAGCAAAGACTCTCCTTGCTCGAACAGATGTCGGATCAGGATTCAAAGCTGAGCAGAACAGCCCACAGCTCTCAAAGCTTTTGTTTCAGATATCACACAGATTTATTTTAATGACTATACCATTTTTTTGAGGGAAATGGCTGAGACTAGCAAAGAAGAAAGGAAATAATTTGCAATGATCAGTGTACCAGAGATGAGGTCTTCTTCCTCCTATATAGTTCTTCAGGTTTATGGCACAGAAATTTCAATTTCCATTTGCTTTGGTGGTGGTCTCTTTGGCTACCAGTCCCTCTGGTCACAGCTCAAAGAGCCAATTTTGGCTTAGTAGAAAGTCAAAGAGATAAAAGTCAGAAGAGTGAAAAGAAAGGCAGCTCTTGCCTCTCAGTAAGTTGTTTCTTCAAGGCACGAACATGTTCACAACACAGCAACTCCTCCAAACTTCAAAATACATTCACCATCCCCAAAATAACCCTGGCAGAGAAAGCAACTCCAGAGTGGGTCCTTCAGCATAACCCACAGTGCCAGCAGACTCAGCCTGAACACAAGCCTTGGCTCAAAAGCATTTGGAAGCACATGAAGAGTCTTGGTTTTCATGAATGATGACAGAAGTGCATTTCAGGGCTCACCCTTATGCAAAGAGCAATGTCCATAGGGATGCAGAAAGCCCTCTGCTCTCAGCAGGCTATTCTGTACAGAACTGATTGATTTTCCTTTTGATTAGCACTCGCATTTGGTCATTCCAACCTGCTGGCACCCAAGCCATACAGGTTTTTGGCCTCAAGATCTCTGGTTCACCCTCCACACATTTCTTAATCATCTAATTCCCTAACAGCTTCCCTGTGCAATCAAAATTATCTGTATTTTGGTGATGCCAGCTTGATCTGGAGGAGAAGATAAACAGGGGGTGCCAAGTGCAGAGGGAAAGGGCTCAGAAAGGCCTGGTACAAGGCAGAAGGGAACAGCACTGCAATGCCACAGACATCCCTATGCTGCTCTCCACAGCTCTGCTAAAACGTCAATTGATCCCACTCATTAGATCAGCAGCATCTGCTGCCATCCCAGAGCCACCATCTGTGCACTCATTTCCCAAACCCACAATCCCAACTGGAGGAGGTTAGTAGGTCACGAGCATAATTCCCTGCCCCTCCTGGGATGAGAGGATACTCGGCTCCATGCTGTGGGAAGCACCGAGAGCCCTTCTGTTACCCATCCCAACCCTCCTACTCCTTGCCTACCTCTGCAAGAGTGGCCAAGTGTCCCTGGCCAGAGCAAGAAGTGACAGGCAAACTCACCCGATGGGTTGGCAGATTTAGAGTGTGGAAAGAAGACTAAAAAAGACAGCAGCTTCAAGAATAACTAGACCAAAGATCAACATGAGTTCAATGAGATTCACAAGAGCCAACTGAAAACACAAAGTAGGGCTCAGAGAAGAAAATCCAGGCGTTGGTTCTACTGACATTTGGTAACAAACTCTTGTTTACATGCACATAGAAACATAGGGCTTTGGGATGGCTTTTTCCCACACTGCCCGAGGGATTTGCATGGAGTTTAATCCAGAAAGGGCAGCTTTGCAGTGCCAACCATCACCTCCACAACTCCGCGAGAGAAACAGCTCTGGCTTCAAATCAAAATGCTTCTAAATGAGATTTTTTTTTCCCACATGGTAAATTCCTTAGACTTTTCTGTCCCTTAGCAGTTTCACGTGAACACAGGGAACAGCATTAGGCAAAGAATTAAGGTGGCTTAGGTAATTATAGCGGCACATGCTATCAGTTCAAGACAGAAGATTAGCACAGAGAGCTCACAGCTAAAGGAGGTCTTCCCCACACCATGAAAGGAACAGTCCTCTCCTTTGCACTACCCAAAGCATGAACAGTCTACCATGTCAAAGTGGCAATACAGACCTCATAGAAACCTCCCAGAAGAGTTTTTACTGGTACTTAAGCACTGAAGAAGTTTCAAGATGAAGCTGAAGAAGCACTTTCAATCCACCAAGTAGACAGCTGTGCACCTTGTGGCTTTAAACCCCATGTAAAGGTTATATTAATGGTTTTCCTCTGCATCTACATGACTAATTGTGTCAGCCTGTGAGATTTCTAAGAAAATTGCCTGCTCAGGAAAAAAGCAGCAAAGACCACTCTTAATTAAGAAGGGCTTAGTGGTAGAGCTGCAAGCAAACATGCAGTTAATCGAGGCAGAAGTAACCAGAACTGGAAATTCTCTGTCACTCACACCTACCCCAAAACCAAGAGATTCTGAGCCTGATCTCACTTCGCAAGTCATTTTCTCCATTCTGCCCAAACCCCATTCATCAAATAATTCTTGTTATTTCAGCTCAAACTTTGCACAACTAATTCGATATTAACCAGCTAAGGTTTAGCATTTTCACTCAGATACAAAGGGGAAGTTACACCTATAGAAGATTTAACTTTCACTCAACCAAAAA
>NW_008666397.1:32205-39019 GCF_000695815.1 Acanthisitta chloris | reverse complement strand
ATCTTAGAGGTGTGGCAGAAGAGTGACAGTGTTTGGGTGTCAAAACCAAAAGGGCAGCAAGAAGTGTTTGTACTTCTTTCACTTCAGGGTCATGGATTTTGAGGACTTCAAGTTGACAAGCATCTAAGTGGAACTGCTCAACAGCCCTGCTGTCTACAGTGGTGTTACTGCCATGGCAACTGCTGTGGTTGGTTTTTCAGGATGAAACCAGGGGAGGCAGGGTTTAAATGCTCCCCGAAGTGCTGACACTGTGCCTTTAAATGCATTGCCCCTAGGAGTAATCCTCACCAAAAGCTCGTTATCATTTCTTGATGGTGTTCACTCCCCCTTCCTCCCCTAATGTGCCCTACCAGACACATCCAGCAACCTCTGAAGGCCGAATTCAGATCTGGACCAATTTATCCTAGTCTCTGCACAGGTGAAAAAATCTCTCCAGTATATTCACAATATTCCAGGCCCAGGCAGTTGCAGCAGCTTCATATGTGCACATGACACCAAACTCCTGCTCCTCAGCACCAGTCTGGCAGCATCACAGCCCGAGGAGCACTGAAACCCTAACAAGACAAGACAGTTTCCAAACTCTACACAACACACCAGCCAACCCTCCTGGAGCACCCACCAGCCTTGCTGAGGTTGACTGACACCAGCACTGAGTGACAGGACTGCTGTCAGAAGCACAACACACAAGGAGTAAGTCAGGCTGGAGTGTGGAATTTCAGCCCACACTGCTGATTTCTGTTGAGGAACCACACACAGCAGCAAAGATAGGGCTGGGTCGGTTTGTGTGGCTGAACAGGCCTCTCCAAGGGACACTTTGGAGGTTGAGAGTGACCAGAGCTGACTAACGCTGCTGTGTTAGGGTGACATTTATTTTCACTCTCATGAGGTCCCTGACATAGTTGTCCCTTTGAAGACCTTCAGCACCAGCTGCCAGGACTTGCCAAAGGTCAGCTGGTGGCAGGGTGAAGCACAGGTATCCCATGCCACCTCTGAGCACGTCTGCACACATGTGCTTCCATGGGTGCTCAGCCCATGCCCACATCTAATCAGTCAGTCCTAACGTGCATGCAACTTATCCAGGGACACATACATCTTTCCCCCAATCCTCACTCTCAAAAACAACTTCAGAAATGATCCTAAAGGGAAAAAATCCAATTCCCAGACCTTTCTGGGCACCTTAGGCACTTAGCATTTGCCTTAACACTCACATGACTTGCTGCTATCATGTGTGGGTGTCTGGGACACAATTAAGGAGGGAGGAAGAGTTTATCCCTATCTTTTATCACACCCACCCAAAGCCTGGACTTCACAAGGGGATAGAAAAATCCAAACCTGAGCTCCTGTGCCAGCTGTCATAAGCAAGGCATGAAACTCTGTGCTAGCAGGCACAGTTTCAGCCCTGCATTTACCTAAGGTGGATGTTAGGTAGAAGGGAAGTGCAAAGGGTTTTAAACAAATCCAAGTGCTCCTAACAGCCCTGATGTGATTGGTATATGCACAAGTCAAGGTAGAAAAGAGAAAAACCCAGGACTTCAGGCAGGGGCTGTTGCAAAGACAGCAATTTTTTCAATTTGCTGTCTGAGTAAAACCCTGTACTCTTGCCAAGAAGAAAAGGAAAGTCTTTGCCTAGGGCAACAGGTCACATCTGACCCAACCTCATATCACCATGCACCTTCATCCCATCCAGGTGGGAGCTGTGAGGCTTTGCAGTGAGCCACAGGAACCAGAGAATGCCATCCAGACCCTCTCCCAAAATGAGAGCTGAAGTAATTAACGGGTGGAAGGAAGCTGGAAGTACCTCCCTCCTACAGGTGTCTCTTCTCTGTCACTCCCACACCTCAAGAAGTCCTCTTAACTGCCATCAGCTGGATCTTCAGGGCTTCACACTGACAGAGAGTTGGATGAGATATTATGGAGAAATCCTTCCCTGTGAGGGTGCTGAGGCACTGGCACAGGTTGCCCAGTGCAGCTGTGGATGCCTCATCCCTGGGAGGGTTCCAGGCCAGGTTGGATGTGGCTGTGAGCAACTTGAGCTAGTGGAAGATGTCCATGCCCATGACAGAGGAGTGGAACAAGATGGGCTTTAAGGTCCCTCCCAACCCAAAGCACTGAGAGTCAGTGGGTCTAAGGTCCCTGATCAGGGAAGCAGGGCCAGGACACAGCCAGCAGTAGTCCAGGCAGTCAGACGTGCTGCCCCAGTGATGAGCTGTCTCTGCCAGCATTACCCAACCCCTCTGCAGCAGGAGGGCTGTGTCAGCAGGCAGGGCTGACCTCCTCACCTGCACCCTTCCCACAGCCTGCCTGCCCCGAGCACCTTCTCATGCCTTTTCCCATGGACATAGCCAGCTGTGCCCTACAGCCTGTCCGACAGGCTATGCAGAGGGCATGTCTGCAAACGAAGCACTAATTAGTTCTGTGTTTAATTCATCTCTGCAGTTGCACTATGTGGGACACTAACACTCCCTGCAGCATTGGGGGTGCAGAAGAAGGCTCGCTTCAGCTGATCCCACCACACGGCCAATCCTTGAGCCTTATATTTATGGCACAGTTTGTATTGTATATCCCATATATTTATGGTAAAGTTTCCCTGACCACCTTCCCTATATGTAAAATACCAGTACCCAAAAAATCAAGCTCTTTGGCCATCCTGCCTGGTATTTCTCAACTCCTGTTGTTGCTCTCACTGTGATGAGCTGAAGCTAAAAGCTTCTGGAAAATCCCACCCCATTGTCTTGAAGAGTCAGGAAAGAAACTGGGTGGCTGAAAAATCCAGCAACACTAACAGAAAGGATTCTTGGCACAGCTCTGCCTGTGCTGCATCTGCTCTGCTAAGTAGGTTCATGTATTTCCATCCTGTAGCTGTCTCCTGCTATTTATAGCTGCTTCCTTAATGAACTTTGGAGGTAGACACCAAGCCTGAGCCTTCCTAAATCGATGGTTAAATATCCTTGTTCAATTAATTTGATCTCATTATGAATGGACTGTTACACAGCTGGACTGGCAACTTCCACTCCTCACTGGAAATCACAAAATCACAGACTAGTTTGTTTGGAAGGGACCTTAAAGTTCAACCAGTCCCACCCTCTGCCATGGGCAGGGACACCTTCCACTAGCCCATGTTGCTCCAAGCCCTTCCAACCTGGCCTTGGACATTTCCAGGGATGGAGTATCCACCACTTCTTTGGGCAACCTATCAACTGGGATGCTCTCCATAGCAACCCTTTCCTGCAAGGCAGAAACTCTGAGTTGGGAAGCAGTACCAGAAATTTACTTGCCTCCAATGCAAATCTGATCCATCCAGCCCAAACCTCACCTTCACCAGGAGAGATGAATGGCAGCACAAGCCTCCAAACAGCACCTTATTGAAACTACACCACTACAAACATGCAGAATGCTCCTCCAAACCCATATCTGAAGGTTCAAGAGAGGATTTTTACTAAAACTCTCAAGAACTGCTGCTGATGGGGGGGGGGGAAGAGGAATTCTCTGAGCAAACTGGAAATGTTTACAAGCCTTTGATGGGATGAAACATTGTCCATCCCTCTTCTCTTGCTATATGGATGCTCTTATCCCTCCTTTTAGGTATTCCTAACTTTAGATTCTGCAGTTATACTTACCCACCTGGCAACTTTCTGACTCCTGACAAAAATCAGGTTTTACTCTCTTCAAGGCTGCAAGCATTGAGAGAATTCTATTCCTTGGCAGCAACAATTTTTCAGACCCACAAGTGGTTTGAACAAAGTCAGTAAGCCCTAGAGTATTGCAACACCTGGGTTTGGGCCAGGGAGGTGAGCCAAACTGACCTGGAGGGCAAGCAGACAATAAGAAACCCCTTCCCAGATCAGACAGAAATGCATTTCCTCATGGGAAAATCTCTGCACGTTTGTAGTAAAGAATGAGGAAAAGGGAAAGGGATTCAAAGAAACCTCTACCTGCCTTCCTTGTTCTTCCCTTGTCTCATCCCTTGCAAGCAGCAGCAAACTACACTCTTTGTGCTGAGAAAAGCATCAGCCAACTTGATTGAGGCAGAGCTGGGCAGGACAACCACTGCTAAAAGGTGTTTCCTCCTTACTGGACCTGAGTGGAAAGCAGGGCCAGGCTGGTTAAAGGATGTTTCACCTGCATTTGTCATGGTGTGCAGAGTCAGCAGTCCTGCCTGAGAACCAGGGTGTGGACACCAAAGCTCCCTGAGCACAGAGACAGCCCCTGCAGGCCTGGAATGCCCTGAAAGGGCTCTGCAGAGGGAACATTGGCTTCTTGCTCCTCCTCGGCCTCTCTGAGCATCCCTGTCTGGATTTGTGAAGGAGACATCATTCCCAAGCAATAACTTCCCCAGGATAAAACTTATCGGTACGCTTTGATTTCTCCAGCTCTCTCCATCTGGAGCTGAAGGGTGTTTATAAACTACCACAGTCTCGTTTCTTTGACTGAACTGGACACAGATTAAAAAGAAATAAGGATTGGCATTTCCAGACTGCATCAATTCCCAAATCCAGAGGCACAGCCTGACTGGTTTGGAACTGGAACAAAACTTTTCTACAGAAGGTTTGCATTTCTGGACCTGTTCATTCTGGTATCCATAGACATGTCCCATCAGGTTGCGTTGCTGTGGGATGAGCAGCTTGACCTGGTGAGTCAAATCCAGATTTGGCCAAAATCTGATTGCAGAGTTTTCACCAAAGTAGCTGAGAAATCATTTCCAGGTAAGATACTGAGGTTTAAGCTTTGCAGTCCTTAGGGACACATCAAGAAATCCAAATGATGTAGCAAATCAAAGCTGGCTAAAGCTTTCTGCTCAGGGAAAACAAAGCTCTCGATATACAGGACAATCAAGTTGTTCCCTGAACCTCCAGGAATTACATCAACAACTAGGCTATGAAAGATTTTGCAAATCAAATTTTATATTCTTCTCCTTGTACTAGAAAATGAACCAAATCACCAGTTTTATGCCCAGGCTGAACTGACAGTGACAACACTTGGCCAAGTTGATAATTGCAAAAATCAACACAGAAAAGGAATTGTATTAATTTGGGGTTTTATGAACTGAGATGAGCTGGACCAAAACTCATAATGTTTTAGTTTCTTCATGTAAAATCACATTTTGCTTGGTTTAGATTAAGAAAACAGAATATATGAACCTAAAATCTTCCAATTCTAAGGAAAAGAGTGAAATGTTCTCTAGTTCAGCCCCTTCAACTCAGCAATAGCTACATGAACAGCACTTTCACCCTGTCCTGCTCTGCTAAATCGCACAGGCTCACACCTATTCCCCACACTCTGTACTGAGACCTGCCTCAAACAGATGTGTTATGGTTCACCTCAGCTTCCTCCCAACTCCATTAACGCTGCTGTTCAATATTCCCCAGGTTTTGGTTTCTAATATCCTTTTGAATTCGAGCCACCTCCCCCTCAGTCATTGACTATTAACAGGTGAAGACTAAAACCCAGGGTTATAGCTGAGATTTCTGGCCAGGATTGCCAGCACTGGACACCAGCCTAAGCTGGGATGCTCTGTCTGGAGAGCACTGTGCTTCTCTGGGACACACCTGTGTGACACAGCAGGTGGATAAAGAAAAAATGGCTTCTTAGCCAGCAAAAAAAAGGGTAGGAAATCCAAAATTGAGGTCAGCTCTGCAGACAAGAGTCTCAGAAGAGAAACAAACTGGGGATATGAGGCAACCTGTAATTTAAGACAGTAACCTGAACTCCCCCTCTCCTTTACAGAGCTCTAAGCCAACTGAGCCAGCTCGTAAAGAGATCTGGACACCAGCACGAAACAGCAAGTCCCTGCAAGGACCTGGAAAAGTATCCGGATACGTGAGATGAGGAACAACAGAGAAAAAGGGCCCAGAGATGGGTATGAACAGTACTGCATGGCACACCTGGAATACTGCGGGGTATCTGTGATCCCAGTCCAAAAATACGCAGTGCAAAGAGGTCAAGGTGGAAAAAACTGTGGGAAAATTCCCAGCTGGAGAGAGCTGGAAAGACTGCACATTTGTGCATGCAGATGTAAGAGTAGGTGAGAACATACTAATGCAATAGAGAGAAAAATACCTTTAACCCCTCCTCAAATAGCACAGACACAGTGATGTACAAAATGAAAGGCAGAACACAAAACCTTGATGGAAGAAATGGGTTTTCAACCATAGGCACAATTAGCCTGTAGAGATGATTCCCCTAGGATATGATACATCCAGAAGCCAAGGGGAATTTCTCCAGGCCTGGTCACCTGTATGCCAAAGAACAGAGATGCAAATATAAAAATTAAAGTATTTGAGTTCTGTAAGACAGGTAATTATGTCTTTTGATGTAAAACCAACACCTAGTTTCTGAGCAGTGACAAAACAACTTCTCTGGGACAAGCAGGGAACTAGAGCTAGGAAGAGCAAATGTAATCTCTGACTTGCCTTCCTTTCCAGGTGCTGCTCTCTGAAGAGAGTAACTGGGCTGAAAACATGACGGATCTGATCCATGTTAATGTCTATATGCAGCAACAATCCAGCAACATAAATTCAGATTGAAAATTCACCTTTTCTTCACTCCAAGATCCAGTCACATGGCCCCTGCTTGCTCCTCTCTCTCACACATACACAAAGCATTTCCCCACTTGCAAATGCAGCTCAAATCACCTGGAATGTGCCTCAGTAGTCCGAACTGCATCACATCCCTGGCTGCTCTGCTGTCCTCAACCCGTCAGCCTGCTCCTATCTCCCTGCTGGTCCTACTGAAGCAGCCACCACCCAGATTTCAGGAAAAGCTTGTGAATGGGACCCTGTGAGTCTCTGCACAGGGATAACAGTAGATGGAGATC
>NW_008666397.1:16648-32182 GCF_000695815.1 Acanthisitta chloris | reverse complement strand
CAGGAATATAGGCATAGAGCATCCAAAACAGACCTCAAAAATCAGGTATCCAACCCCTACAGATACTCAAACACACAGCAATGCTACATTTCATCCCTCTTTTGGTTTGCAAAATTTAAAACTACTTAATTACTGAAGAGAAAAGAGTTATTAGCACCACAAAGTTAGTGACACATGAAACCAAAACCACGGGGTGCTGGAATTCCAGAGAGGGTGCACACTCCAGAGCCAGGGCAGAAGCTGCAACAGATCTGCCCAGGCACCTACTCAGCCCTTGCCTTTGCTTGCTATCTCTTTACATGCAGTGTCAAATTGCTTTAGACACATTTGGCCTGTTCCTGGCTGGCACTTGCTCAGGAGCCAACTCAGGTGATACAGAGGGATGAAATGTCTGCTCCAGCCTGTGCCTTTTCCAAGCCTCAGCAACCATTGGACAGCAACTGGCTAAGGCTATTCCGACCCTGCAATGTGAGATGATTGTTTTCATGGATCAATTTTCCTCCTCCATGAGCAGATCCCTAGACAACAGACCATTGTAGTGAGTGACAGCTGGAACCAGCACTTACTGAGTGGTTTAAGGATGCTGCTGCTCGTCTCATCAGCATTTTCCACATCTGATTTGTCTGAGTAGTTCTCCGAGATTTTCTCCTTCTCTTTCTTTTCTTTGTGCCCAGGTTTTCTTCTGTGACGTCTCCTCCTCCTGTAGCTCTTCGGCACGTGGACCCCAATGTAAATCGTGTGGTGACCTGGCAACACAAGCACATAAACATCAATATCAACTTTGTGGAGTTTGGGCATCACTGCCCAGTACAGTTCATGTTGCACTTCACAGAATCCCAGACTGGTTTGGGTTGGAAGGGACCTTAAAGCTCATCTCATTCCATGGGCAGGGACACCTCCCACTAGCTCAAGTTGCTCAAGGCTTCATCCAACCTGGCCTTGAACATTTCTAGGGATGGGGCAGCCACAACCTCCCTGGGCAACCTGTGCCAGTGTCTCACCACCCTCAAAGGGATAAACTTCTTCCATATATCTAACCTAAATTTTCCCTCTTTCAGTCTGAACCCATTACTCTTTGTCCTGTCACTGTTTCACTTCAACAGGCAACTGAACCATCCTTTGCTAGCCTAACAGTAATTACTCCTGTCTTTTTTACCTCCAAACATGAGCTGGGAGCTCTGTAGCTTCCACTTGGAGAAGTATTTCTGTACCACCATTTCTGAGAGCACATGCCAGCGCAGACTCTGATAATTGTTGCCCTTGTGAGTGATTTAACTCCAAAACTAACCCCACAGAAAGCCATCATCCTCATTTTGTAATATTGACTGGAGTGCTCTTCAAACACATTCTCCATTAATTTTTCCATTTGTTTTCCCAAATACATCAGCTGGACTTAACAACTGCCTCATGCCAACTGATTCAGTTTAATTGAAGAGCTTAGGCCAACAAAATTTACATCACTTGACTGTACAGTCCATTGTAGAACAAGTGTCAAAGTACCATTAGGTGCCTTTAGACAGGTGCCACTACACAGGTCCCATGTCCCACGTGCCACTAGGGTGGTGTTACAACACAGCAGAGGAGGGAGGACTAGTCACCGAAGTTCTTGTCAACTCCTATGTACTCAGCACTTCCCAAAATTAACAGAGTAAGTACCAAATTTCATATGCTGCCTGTAAACCCCAAGAATGCCTTTCCCCTTGTACTGAGATTTTCAAACCAAATACTTTGACCACATTTGCCAGTTGTTATGTTGATGAGTTTGACAAAAATGTTTCATTTTCAGGGGTTTCTGCATTTCTGCCAACTTGGAATAAGTATCTTGTGCTTACAGAAAGCACTTACATGTCTTTTTCTGTGCCCAGATCATTCAGCCACCTCACTTTAAGCCAAAAGAGCAGCTCCTACACACAGAACTCTTGGAAAATGAGAGTTGGATTCCCAGGACACTTTCAGAGATGGAAGAAACAGAAACCATCTTCCATCCCTGGACACTTTCAGGGATGGAAGAAACAGAAATCCAGAGCTGAGCAGGGTTCAAACTCAGGCAGGAGAACAGGGTGCTGCGTGCTGCCCCCAGCCTGGTGTGTCAGCACTGCGATCCCTGAGGAATGAGATCACAGCACAGAGGGAACAGGCAGAGCCATGGAGACATCTGCAGCAAGACCTTCGGGATCAACACCTGAAGATCGGATTTAGCTCTTGCGTGCCACAGGAAACTAGGAAAGCTCTTCCAGCAACTGGAAACATCAGCTTTACCATGGCAGATGGCTTAAACGCCGCACAGGGACAGAGAAGGGGAGATCTCATCTGAGCACGAGCAGGAGCTGGAGGGTGGGGGTGACCCCAGCCAGACAGGGCAGTGGTAGCCCTTCCCAAGGGATTCTCACGCCCAAGATCGTATCCAAAAGCCTCACACCAAAGGTATGTGTATTAAACAACGTCCTCCCCTTTGAATCACTTGAATCCTGTGGTCAGCTTGATAATAGAAACACATCATAGTAAGCCTGTAGTCTTAATACTTTAATATGCTGCCAACAGAACTGGACAATCTCTTTAATCTTTGGACCACGTGTGCTCAGTGCAGATTTTGGTAATATGAAACTAAGTTGTATGTACGCAGGCAAACATCTGCATGACTTTGCTGCTTGGCCCTAGGCTGAAGGGAGAGACTTATTTAATGTTGCTTTTTGTGTCCTCCCCCCCCTCCTCCTCCCAGTCTGTTCAGGGAGGCCAAGCAGGACATTTTCCTTCTCCCCGTACTTGAAGTGCTTGGCATCTGTTTATATTGTTCCAAAGGCTGAGATAAACTTCTAGGCTCCCTTCCCAAAGCGCCTGGAAGGAAACAATTGACACATACTCTGAATGCACTGAGCTCCTGAGACATTTCCGACTCACCAGGAGAACCCAGCCTTTCCCATGAGAACCATTCACTGCAAGTGGTAATGAAACGTGACACACAGGCACTGCAGTGGGATCCTATGGCTCGGAGGAGGATGGGAAGCATGGAGCTGAGTGTTAACTTCTCCTGGTGAGCCAGGTCTCTAGTTTTCTCTTGTACACCCAACACAGCTCCTCCTCCCATTGCCCTCCCCACTCTCCCCAGGAAATCCACTACCCTCTGGGTGCACCAGAGCTGTTTCAGCTGACCAGTGTGTATTTCACAACACCCAAACCCCATTGGTAAGATGCACAGTGAGACCTACAGGTCACAGTGGGACCAGTTCTATTCTAAGACACAGCAGTGGCTCATGGCTTTCTTGGACATACACCAGCTGGAGCTAAAACCATTGAAGTTTGTGCCCAAGGAAAATCTTTACTGGGCAGTAAATTCACAGCAAAATCATTTCATTTGATTATTAATCAAGCAAGAAATAGTCATCATCAGGGAGGTATTTGTTCTCCTGGAAAACCACAACTTTTGCTTTATTAAGAGGAACTGGAGAACAGCAGGCCATGATTCAGCACCCAGGTTTGGAGTTTGGCTACAGGAGAGACCCTGAGTCAGTTTTACTGGTGAAAATCCACTCGTGTTACCCAACTAAGTTCTGCGAAATGCAGCATTCCCTCCCCGTCTGCAGGAGCATCTACCTGCTCATCAAGGCCACGCTGGATGAGGCTTGGAGCAACCTGGTCTAGCAGGAGGTGTCTCTGCAAATGGCAGGAGGTGGAATTAGATAACTTTAAGGTCCCTTCCAACCCAACCCATTCTCAGAGGTCACTTTATTTATGATCCTTTCCATTTTTAAGCACTAACTCTTGAAGAAATGGGTGACAATGGACTGGTTTTAGCTCAGCAAAACCAAAACTTGATCACTTGGAGAGAGGAGCTGGAAGTTACAGGATCAAAGGATAAAGTCTGCCTGCTGCATAGCATCCAAGAAGGAATCCCTTCCACATGATCAGGTCCTTGAGACTCAGAGCCTGCTCAGACCAGCCCACACAGAATCTCAGACTGGCACCTTAGAAGGAAAAAAGATCAAAACCTAATACTAAAAATGTATAAAGCAGTGAAAATGAGCTGAGCATTAGCAGTTTTCACTCAGCCCTTGGTTTTCCTTTCAAGGCTCCTTTCCAAAGAACAGGGAAAGTCCCATTTAACCCAATCAGCCTGGGACAGGCTCACATGGTTACAGCTGATGTGTCCATACAACAGATCACTTCTCCACAAGCTCTGGCCACTTGCTCCTCCAGCAGTGGGTAGACCTGTGTCCCCAGGCTCACAGCAAAGACTGGGACAGATACTTTGGGCCACCTGAAAGAAGCACTTTGCTCAGGCTGCCCCAGACATGTCACTCTGGGGCATGGCTGGCCTACACAATAAGACACAGACAGGTGAAGTCAGGTTGGATGGGGCTTGGAGCAACCTGGTCTAGTGGAAGGTGTTCCTGCCCACGACAGGGAATCAGAATGAGATGATCTTTTAAGCTCCATGGTTCCATGAAAGGTGTGACCTTCTCGTCTCATTTCCACAGCCCAGGTATCATTCTCATCCCTGGATGGAACTGAAACACCACACACCCTCAGGAGCTGGGAAGATTCATTTGCTCCATGGCCACATCTAACACGCAGCAATCTGCACCACCACAGCTCTGCAGTCACACAAGACGTGCAGGGGGCACAGCCTGCCACATGCTTTGTCAGCAGAAGACAGTACATTACACCTTTGTGGCCAAGAAGAAGGTGTCAGCGTGCCACCAAGCCTGCTGTGAGATGTGGCACTAGCCAGGACACCTTTGCAGCAGCTCTTTTTCCAACCCAGGGGTGGTGGCAGAAGGTGCTCCTCGTTGTGTGTGAGAATCAAAGGAAATTGATGACATCAAAAGCTGATGGCCCAGAAGGACAAATAAATCAGAGGGATGATCTATTTTAAAGGGGAGATACTAAAAGTAGCGCTAAGGAAGTCCCAAACTAAGCCCTGCTTAGATTCAAATCAGCTCAAGAAATAAGAACAAAAGGCCACACCGGCACGTGCCGAGTGCCCTTAGCTCTACCTGGGTTTAAAGGGCTTTACAGGTGCTGGTGGCAGCAAAGCAGCAGTTGCAGGACCTGCAGTCCAACCAGCTCCACCTTCCAGGAGAGGAAGTCACTCTGCACACCTGGGATGGGATGCACAGTTTCTTCCAGAAACACAATGATTTCCTCCAGCACTGCCTAAGAGCCAAGTGCTGTTCCACACGGACACAGACACTGAAACTCCAAGGAAAACCAAACCAAACCATAACCAGTCCTCTAGAAGGGCTGACCAGGCACAGCCCCAGGCTCACCCACCAGTCACCACAGGGTTTTCAGAACATTCTGATATTCACGTGACCCATTTTCCATGAGAGTGAAAACCCATTGATCAAGGAAACATTGGGATTCATTTAGTACTTTGTTGAAATCTGAACAAAACTGAACATACCAGTTGGAGATAAATCAGATCCAAATCCCTCCTCCTATAAATAGTAGTACGCAATGAACTGATTCTTCCATGGTGTGGCAGTTGGCCAAGGAAACGGGTCAGTGTGAATCCATCAGGAGATGGGAATAACCACCCTAAGCCTAAGCAGGGGGTTCACAGCCTGATTTATGCCATCAAGAGAGAAGCCTGTCATGAGGGAGGCAGGAAAGGGCAAAATATAGAACAGAGGTGTTAGGAGAGACAACCCTGACCTACTATGCCATGGACAGAGGAAAGAAGCAGGGACAAGATTAGAAACAACAGGGATCACTTCAATCCTGCCAGCTCTGACAAAATAACCCCAAACTCACGGCTAAAATTTGAGAGAGAACCCAGCATCAACAGTGAAGATGCAGTTACTTACTGTCCAAAGATCATTTTATGTATTTGCTTTACTGCACTTCACATCTTAACATGTAGTCCCTGGCCAAAATCCCTGCAAGGGGTAGGGAAGGAGCTGTGAGGGAAATTGCATTTGCATGGAAATTGCAAATAGTTTTTCCTTCTTTTGTAACATCAGGCTTAGAGAACTTCAGTATCTCCATAAGGTGAGATTCATCTTCATGTAAAGTGACCTTTAAAAGGTTCCCACATAACACTACAGTTAGGCAGAAGAAAGTGTTCCTAGGCATCTGACTGAAGCTTGCACTCCTCCATTCCACATGGGAGATGGATGGCCCAGACTGGACCTGCTAGATTCCTAACAAGATTCAGAAGCTGCTCCAGCAAAGCATGTGTAAAAGCTGAGCTAACCCTGAGCAACAGGATGACTAAAAGACAGAGCTCATGTAAACTCAAGTCAAGAATATCTAAAATGGAAAAGAAAACGAACAAAAAAATAAATGAAGTAAGGTCTTGAATTGACTTCCTGTAGATCCTACAAAGGTGTAGGAGCAAAGTCAGGGTGGCAGTGAACAAAGGGGTGGGCGCTGTCCAGACAGAACAGTAAGCATGTGGTGGGGTATTCTCCCTGAGCTTTACGTAAGCCACTGCGAGACTTACCCACAACCCCATAAGCGGCTTTTCTTTCTCTCTTCTTTGGAGCTGTGAGAGGTTACAAAAGCCACCAAACCTGTCCTGCTGTGATCTGATCTAATCTGCCCAGGACTGCATGGCTTCCACAGAAAGACAAGGAAGACTTTAAACAGCCTCTGGGAGCAGGGCAGAAGAGGAGAGCTGTGCTGGACTGCTGGATTTAGCCCTCTGGAAGCATTGGTACCTTTGAATTTTCCGGGATCTTTTAAAACATTGCCCCTTCTGAATGCTCCCAATAACCACCCAAAATAACCAATCTTGGCTGAAAATCTTGGCCTCATTTTCCATATTTCCATCTCATTAATTACCAAGGCTGAGTAAATGAGTCCCAAGCTGTACTTGGCACTCTCAGGCTCACAGATGAAGGTAGGGTTTAGACCACCCTCCAAGAGAAGTAAGAGCTATGGTATGATGACTAAGGCATCCAAGCACTTCTGCTCCCTGGGAAGAACCTCAAAGCAGCCCCCTGCAAGCAAACCTTGTTTCCAAGGATGCAGCTATAAGCAAACAGTGTATCATGGAAGGCAGACAGAGCCTTGGTTCCCGGAAGGCCAAGCTGGTGCCAGCAGGGCACCACGAAAGAATGCAAACAACATGAGCTCACACAAAGGCTCCCGACGCCTCTCCAGCACCACATGCTTCCTTCAGGAAGCACCTGAGCTCCATGTGTCCCCTTCTCAGCCTCCAAGTTCACCTAGTGCTGTGCAAACAGAGTAGGAACATCACCTGAAGGAAAGGAAGGGACAGAGCTCGAGGAAGGGTGGGACGATGCCTGAGCCAGCACACAGCGTGTGCCTACCCCAGCATCCTACAGCCCTAGCAGCAGTTTCCAGGTCAAGTTGAGCTCCAGCAGTTCTGGGTGCACAGGTAAGGGTGTTACTAAGACCAGCTCATGCAACATGACTAGGGCTCCCCAACACATTTTGGGTTACCTTTTCGTTTTACATGTCCCAGAAAAACCTGGGAAGGGTCATCAGCACATCTGGGGCTCATAGCTGAAGGCTGAGCAGAGGCTGTATCGGTTTTTCAATCTCCATGCTGAACTGTTATCACCAGTGTTATTGTACCTTACAAAAGAGCTGTTGGACAGAGGCAGGTGGGAGAAGACAGTCAAACAAGACTAGACCTAGAAGTGAAGTGACAGCACTTGTTCCCACCCCAGGCTGCAAGGTGCCATGTGAGGGCCACCTTTCTACTCAGCACAGCCCTCAGCAAAATGAGCTTCACCACCAGGTCAGAGCGCTGGTTACTGTTTCTCAACAGTTGAACTCAATGATCTTAAAGGTCTTCTCCAGCCTAAATGATTCTGTGATTCCAAACTGATTGGAGCTGGAGAAAAGCCAGTCACTGTCAGAATGGAATGGAAACATCTTCCTTCACCACCACATACCTTGCACTCAGCATGTGTTGGTGCACAAGTTATCATCACCAGAAAGAAACCACCATGGGCCAATCACACCAGCTATTGACTCAGCTGCTCTTACAACATTCTCTCCATTTCTCCTGCCTGTGCAGCCAACTTATCACTGCCTTATGTAAAGTCAGTTTATCATCCTCTGAACTCGGATTGCAGCTTTTCTCACCGAGCATGGAGTAGGCAGGCATCAACACCTCCTCACCCCACACCAGCACTGCAGAGCTAATGCTGATTCCTGACAGCACAGCAAAGACGTCAGCAATGACCACAACGATGTCCCATGCAATGACCTCTCGTTCCACTCTCCTATCATGGGCAGGGACACCTTCTACTAGATCAGGTTGCTCCAAGCCCTGTCCAATCTGGCCTTGGACACCTCCAGGGGTGGACCAGCCACAGCTTCTCTGGGCAACCTGTGCCAGCACCTCAGCACCCTCACAGGGAAGTTGTGCCAGCTGATGTATGGAAGGAGAGCAAAAAGGTAGTGCCTGAGTCCTTGGTGCTTGGCTTTTGCAGGAGCAAAGCCCATGTCAGTTCTACCACAGCCAAACACAGCCTGGTTTATCTCTGCCCATGAATTTAAGGTACCAAAGAATATTAACGAAGCACATTCTGTGATAAGACTTTTACCTGATTAATTCTTTAATCACATTTTTTTCAGAAGCAATTAAAACCCCTGATATGAAACAGGTTATTTCTGAATATGGAGGAGGTCGGCCTACAGTCAAGGATCAAAGATGGTGGCAGGAATGAGAGGAGAAAGAGAAATCAAAGCAAACGGGTAAATACAGCTCATTTCTCCTCTTTTCTGCCTGCTGTTAATAAAGGTAAAGATGTTCACAGTTATCTGTGCCCTTTTAACCTCTCTCCTCATTGATCCAACCATCAAGGACTAATCTTGGGCTTATGGTATCACACAGCTTTCTACCAGCAGAGTGCAATGACACAAGCAGGTCAAGAATAGAAAGCAAGGAGGAGGAAAGTGCTAAAATGGAACAAGTAGCTATGGAATGTCATTGCAAAATCCCTGGTTTAGCCTCTCTGCAGAGTTAGCAGCACAATAGTATCCCACAACGGTAACAAGATCCATGAAAAAGTTTCCATTAGTAGCAGTGGAATTCACTCCTGTAACAGTGGGATCTGAGAGATGCTCTCAAAACCTTTACTGTGCCAATCATTTGGAAGGCAGGACAGGCGTGCTGATCCCTGTTTCCTCACATGTGGAGCTGGAGTGCTCCTCAGGCTTTGCAGCAGTGGAGTTGCCAGACTTGAATCCAGCATCCTCCACCCCACCACGGAGTCAGGGCGGCAGTGCGCCTGGGGGAAGTTATGCTTAGAGTGCCAAGAATACCTTATCTCAGAGGATAAGGTGGAGCTTTACTTTTCCCCTCTTGCAAAATCGGTTATTAAGTAATCTGTTTATGTCACACATACCAGCACTCCTCGTGGTGGCATTACAGCAGCACAGCCTTACCTTCAAGGAAAGGAACGTGCAGTGCCTGAAATGAATGGGAAGGGTTTTCTCACACAGCTCAGGGCAGTGCCTCTTCCTGATTTCCCCTGGGAAAGCTGACCTGCACTTGCTTTCCTTCCACACTCTGCCTCAGATCCCTTGCCTCACCAGGTTGTGTTTCTGGGCACTTCCATCAAGCAACTCCTCCTAGCTAACATGTACCAAATCCATCATGGAGCCTTCCCACTGGTACAGGCAGCAGGGAGGAGCTGGAGTGGAGTAATTCTCAAATGTCAACAGCTGATATCACTGGTGAAACAGCAGCACATTCCAGTGCAGGACCAGGCTGAGGTGTCACCTGAGAGATGCACTGAACAATCCCCTGGGAGCAGGCCCGAGGGATGTACTTCTGTCAGGTATGTGCACCTTCTGTCAACATCACATTTACTCAGCAAGGGCATGACCCACAACTGTCCTACGCTGAAACAGTCTCAACATCCTCCTGACCAGAAATGCCAGTTTTTCCCCCTCCTTAAAAGACCAAGTCTTTCCCTCTCCCCCACACCACTACATAATTCAAAGCCAGGCTGGATGAAGCCTTGAGCAACCTGCTCTGGTGGGAAGTGTCCCTGCCCACGGAAGGGGCTGGCACTGGATTATCTCTAAGGTCCATTCCAACCCCTAAAATGCTATGATAATCAAATCAGCAGGTGATGTGGTCATCTGGAGTTGCTATCTCCATCCCACAGACAAAACCTGAGGGTATCACTGACCAAGCAAAGGCCATTCCTCTCCTCTCCCATAGAACATGCCCAAAGAGGGATGCTCAAAGTGACAGCTTCAACATTCTGTCTCCACCTGCTTGAAATCAAACTGATTCATGAGCAGCAAAAGCAGCCTGGCTTCAAAGCACATTCTAATGCTTTCCTGTAGAGTTTTCTCTCCTGCAAACTCTTGCAGCCAGGGAATCCCCAGGTACTACTGCCCTATCACTACACCATCAGCTCTCTTCGGATAAAGGTTACAACTCCCTTTCCTCTCGCAAAGGGAAAAGAAAACAGTCTCCCTTCTCCACTCAAGTTTAAGTGAAATTAAGTGAATTAAGAGCCTTCCTGAGACATTTCATCAATATTGACTGCAAAAAAAGTAGTTGAGAGAGGAATATGAAGAAGAGAGAAGCAGAGAACTTCAGGATATATATGTTACTTCCTCACGAAAGCAGGCTAAAAAGTACCAGGAAAAGAACACACACCTGGAGGTAACAATTCCCCTTGCTGTTACCTCCTTCTCCAGAGGATACAGCTCCTGAGAGCCTTTTAGAACAGCAAGCTGTAACCACAGAATGAAAGTGGAGAGGTAAAGGAAGGCACTTTGGAGCTAACAGCTCCAGGTATCCAGACAGACGCTCTCCTCCTTGAAACCACCTCACCGGCAGTGCAGAGATCTAGCAGAGGCTTAAAAGCATCTGCACCAAGTGTCAGCCAAAGGTCTGCACCCTGATGTTTCAGCCCTTCCACTGGATCTTAAACTGAGCGAGGGAACGGTCAGATTAGATATACAGAAGAAATTCTTCCCTGTGAGGTGCTGAGGCACTGTGACAGGCTGCCCAGCGAAGCTGTTACTGCCTCAGCCCTGGAAGTGTCCATGGCCAGGTTGGAGCAACCTGATTTAGTGGAACGTGTCCCTGACCATGGCAGGGGGGTGGAATTAGATGGTCCTTAAGGTTTCTTCAACCCAAAACAGTCTGTGAGTCTAGAATTCATTCCATACATACAGACCATGACTGCACCTGAGGTGCCAATGTGCACACTGGATACACACAAACATTGACTGCACAGATCTGTGCAGAGTCAGACACAGCTGAGGACACACACAGAACCACAGAATCATTTAGGCTGGAAACTAGGAGACAAGTAAGATCTCTTCAAAGTGCCAAAGCCCTTAATGCATACTGGCACTGTGGCAATGCCTCACATTTGCCAGACAGGCTGTGAATTCCAGGCTGTCCCACTGCAGAGTGAAGCAGCTACTCCCTGACTGACCCATCCGTGCCCCACAACCCTGACAGACACCACAGCATCAGCTCCTTGGGTGACTGGCAGAAGCCTGGGAGAATCATGGCACTGCCTTTAGCAGGCAGGAGGGAATTAGCTGGCTGCACAGCTCAAGGGCTCTCCAGAGGCTCAGCCGAGTGGCTCCAGCTCAGGGCCTGTCGTGGGCAATTAGAAAAAGTTGTTTCACCTCCTCTTCTCCTGCCCCCAGCGAGATGAGCTGCAACTGGTCCGTTAGCTCAACTAAACTAAATGAGGATATCCACACTGGAACACTGGATATAAACACACCACAGCCACAAATGTTCCTTCAAGTGTTAACCACAAGCTTTTCACAGCCCCTTGCAGACAGCCCAAAGGACCCTCCTGTGCTCCTCTTCACCAACAACCACTTGTATTATGTTCCTGGAGTGTCACATGTGGCCAATACACACCACAACAGCATGTGGCAACACTTAAGACAATAAAACATGAGAAATATTCTCCCTCTCTCTCCTCTCCAGTGTTTCTGCTGTGCCAAAGTGTCAATTATTCTCCAAGCAAGAGGCTAATACAAACCCGACCCTGCAGACAGCAAATGGCCTCATTAAACCCAACACGATGATTTATAGCGGCTGAGCACAGATTACTTCAGCCCAGAGAGGAAGAAAACACAAGCATTTTCGTGGAAAGGACTGGCTTGGTTTGCTGGAAGTGTCCTAACTCCTCTTTTTGGAGACTATTTGCTCTCCTGCTGCTGGATGCTTTCCTGTCCATTACCGGTGACAATGCCACGGCTGTAACCCTACACCTTTCAAAACATTTCCAACCAAAAAGCCACAGGCATTTGTTTGCAAATAAAGCAATTAGAGCAAAATTATACCCTGAAGTCAGGAGGGGAAGGATAGTGCACAGTGAGGTGAAATCCTTTCCTTTCTAGGTAGAGTCCTCCCCTCCTTCTCTCCCGCTACTTTATCAAGCTCAGGGTCAACTGAACCTCAGAAAACAAGAGAGAATTTGCTGCAAATAATTCATTCCTATCAGCTTCATAATTTTCCTGGAACCACCTTAAACTCCTTTAAATTCCTTTTACCTTTGGGATTTCACAATGTTTTTAGTTAGAGAGAAAACAAAATCACTTCCAAGGGAGTCTACTCTTCTCCTAAAGAGTGAGGAAACTGTATGCTTTGTTAAGAAGTTCTTCAACGGAAAACACTTCTCTTTATGCCTCTCAAGCGCAAAGGATAGCCCAGGCAAACATCCACTTGCTGCTTTGTGGTCACCCCAACACCTGCTAGAAATTCAGCTGGTTTTTCCACTTGGCTTCTCGACCTGACACCATTTTCCTGCACTGATAGGTGATAGGCAGGTGTTGCCAAAACTCTATCCATAGAAGAAAGCAAAGCAAACAGCTCTGATGTTTCACAGCCACTATGCGAGACACAGCAAACAGGAGTTTGGGGGAAGTGGAAGCACACAACAATGTTCACTCCTGAACTGAAAGAGAGGATTTCTTTTAAAAGTCAGTTCCGACCCAATCAAGCTTACCAGTGTTTCAATTCTAGGCTGAATTTCTAGGCAAAGCAAAGGTTCCCTGTGTCTCTGCCCTCTGACTGTGCCCACCTTTACATACAAACACCAAAGTGAAGGCACCCTTCCTCCCCAGCAGTCCGAGTCTCTTACCTTCCACTTCTTCTTCATCACATACATGTTTAAGGAAGGAAGCCCCTCTATCCAGTACTGCCTCGTCCTCCATCCTATAGTAATAGAAAAGAAAAAAGGAATGCTCAGACTTCTCCTGCAGTGAGCTGTTTGAACCAGCCCAGGTCCTGGGCAGGTTAACTTGCAAGTTGTTGTTCATGTTCCTGTGGGCACTCCTGTCCTCCTTCCAGTGCCTGCTGTTCCTTCATGGAGCTCCTTTCACATGGCGTCTGCTTTAAGCTGGCCTCACGCAGCTCGAGTCCTAACCTTGGGAGGACATCAGTGGTGACAGGGGTGAGCAAGGTAATCCCAGCTAGAAGTCTTTGGGGGTTTTCCTGTTTCTGGTGTTTGGGGGGGTTTTCCCCCCTCCTCTTTTTTCCCCAAGAGTACAGCCACACAGGCAGGTTTGGGGCTGTCTATGCAATAGGCAAGGGTTGTTGGAATCCCAGTTTGACGCTGTCCTGGCGGCGGTGGCGGCCGAGCCGCGCACGGAGGAGAGCAGGCACACCCCACACGGACACACACGCGTTCCAGTGCACAGCCCAGGCTCTGGCCAGCCCCTTAATACCAGCACAGCACACTTGTCTGCTGGGAGGCCAGCTTTGTGTCACATGCTGCTTTACAGAAATCTGACATATGAGGATTATCCAAGACCGAGCTACAGTAAGTCAGACCATCACAGCAGTCATTTATGTGTGTCACCCATTCATTCATCCATTTGGGGAAGGGTTTTAGTAGTTGCCTTCCTTCCCCTCCCCTTTTCCCTCCACTTCTGTTCTGCTTCTGTGGACAGCAGAGACTCCTAATTCCATGCCGCTGCCATCGCTGTGCTTCTGCTGTGCTGCCCACAACTCCTGCTGCTGTGTTTCCCCCACAAACTCAGACCCTGCCCACGTTCCAAGGGTACAGCTGCAAATCCACTCTTGACAAGTAAATACGAAAAATGATAAAATAACAATAATAAAAAAAAAATGGAGCTGTGTTAAATAATCTCCTTAGAGGCTAAGCACACATTTGCTGCTCACTGCTGGGCAGTCGCTGTGGGAGCTTTCCATCCTAATACAACTGGGACCGAGCTGGTAACCTGTTTTCCTGACAAAAACCAGGCATAAAACACCACCTTTTCTTTATATTCCCTCACTGGAATAAGGGCTCCTCAGTGGAATAAGGACCAACTCAAGCCCAGAAAGAGACAAGGCCTTCATATCCACATTGCTTCCCATCCACACTGCTTCCATGCAAGATCCTCCAAGAGCAGCAGCAAACACTTAGCAGACTATTTTAAGGGAACATTCAAATTCAGGAGAGTATGAATACTGAATGGATGAACAGCAAGAAATCAGAATGCCTCAGGGTCTCTACCTTGCATGCCAATGCCTACCTGAACAGAAAATAAAAAATAAACCCCAAAATTCAGCCATAAAACGAAGAACCTGAGTCTTATTTCCTGAGCAGCAGCTCAGCAGCCACTCTCACACCTCTGCCGAGTTTTCCTCTACCTCAAACATCTTTGCCAACTCACTGCTGGCCTCGTCCTTAGCTCTTAGTCCAAAGATCAACTCCCAAAAACAAGCCTCAAATATGTCATGGATAAAAAAGAACAAAGCAATATAGGCCAGATTCAAATCCAGTACCTAAGCACATGGACATGCACATTTTTTCACTGAATTTTACAGGCAGTAAATAATAAAGCAGCATACCCAGAAACATACATGAGCATTGGCCCCCAATTTTAGGTCCAGCCCAGACCCAGCTCCCCTTCACACAGGCTGTTTCTGCCCAAATCCCAGGAGTCGAAGGATCTGAAGCAGCAATTTCTCTGCCTTAGGAAAGGTACCATACCCCAAGCAGCTACTGCTGGGTTGGGACATGCTCCTTGCCAGCACAGCACACTAAGCAGCACTCAGGGACACACCAAGCAACCTGGAAAGCTTCAGCTCTTCATTAAATTATTCATCACTATTTATGCATCTTTTCTAAGGCAATCAAAGGGAACATATTCCATAGATGCTCTTGCCTGTTTGCACAATGGTTGTGGAGGCACAACCCCATCTTTTATTATCTTTTCCAGCACAGCAGCACAGTAGCTCCATGCTATAAACACAACTGGAAACATCTGGAACAGATGGGAGTGGATTTTCCAGACCAAACACCAACTGCAGGCACTTTATTCCTCTGCAAAGTCTGTTCTTACCCTGGAATTCACCTCCATTCCCTGAACAATGGCACGTATGTCCCACAGCCCTGTGTCCCAAAGCCAGTTACTCCATCAGAGGCAGCACCAGCCCAGGCATAGAGCAAGAGTCTTGTAGAGAGGGAAAAAGGAAAGGAAAGGAGCAGTTTCCACTGCCTGCAAGGGATAGATGCTGAGAATTCACCAGGTGCCATCCAGTTGGCAATGTGTCTGCTCAAACTCCTCACAACAGCAGAGCATCCTCCCAGGGTCACCCTGCCT
>NW_008666397.1:6518-16629 GCF_000695815.1 Acanthisitta chloris | reverse complement strand
TGACCCCCATGCTCCCAGGAACAGCACCCTGCTGCCCTGGGGTGGGTCCATCACATTTACCAGCCACGCTTTCTAGATCCAAGTGGGTTGGAAAAGTGCTTAGAACACACTGCAAGGTTGATGCTTTCCCCGAAACGTGGATCTGAAGGAGCTGGGGGGTTTAGAGGGCCAGGAATAGCGCTTGGGTCGCCTTGGCACAGCTCCCCAGCTCTAATCTGCAGGAGTTTAGTGATTAGACTCCAAGCACCACCTCCCTTGACTTGGTCTTTTCTGCCCTTCTCAGATTACCAGAGGATTTCTGTGGGCCAAAAGTCTAGCAAGAAAACATCCTTTACCAATTTGCACGGGGAAATTGTTTCAGCCCCCTGGAATTTTTCAAATCGCATGGAAATGGGAACTGCAGAAATTAAATCAATAAAATCATGTGAAACAACAGGAAAATCTTCACTTGGGTCTGTAGGGGGAAAGTGGCAGAGTCCTATCGGTAAGGCACTGCAGCAAGCCTAGGTATTGTCATCAACACGTGGACTGGAGAAAAGAAAGGGTGGAAATATTTTTAGGGTTTCTGAAAAGAAATGTGGTTTTGGCTAAGCCTGGTTTACCAGCTCCTTGTCAGAAGGTAAAGGGACAGTCAGGCACTTGTCTAAATCCACATCCTCGTGACTGATACTGCAACATTTTGGAAACAAACCTTGAAACAAAATAACACAAAAAAAATCCTGGGTTTCTATTTTCAGGGCCTAGAGCTGACAGAATGTGCTCCAGTGAAAACACATGAGCTGCTTGAGTAATTGGCTGCTCTGGGCCGATGATGAGGTCGGTGCCAAACGTTTTTAGAAATGATGTGATGTGTCAATAGGATCTGAACAAGAGTCACACACAGCCTACACAGCACAGCAGCAGATACAACTTAACAGCAGTGTTTTGCCAGACTAATCAGAAAGAACAAGACCAATTTAGCACTACCAGGGACTCCGGACTTCCTAATGGCATTTCTCATCTGCCAGCATCTGTTGTGCCCATCACATCACCAGTTCCTCCAGCAGGTCAGCACTGCAGCACCGAACGCTCCAGCGCAGCTCCGAAGGGGTGGAAAGCACAGTCACCTCGGGATTAGCAGCTCCCCCGGGAGATGGAGTGCTGCCACCGCCCGGCTGCAGGCTCCCGAGCCCTGGAACTTCGGGAATGAGGCAGGAGAAAGTAGTGTTTGGCGTAAATAAAGCCGAAGGGCTGATGTGGCAACGCGAGTTGCTGCGAGGGGTTACAGCGCGCCGGAGGGAATGAACGCGCGGCAGAGCTGCGGAGCAGGAGGGGAGAGTCACTGCTCGCTGATAAGCTTTTACGATTCTGCCCACTTCCAACGGCTTTTGCAATCAGGAAGCAAGTCCAGCAAACTCTGGACTGCACAAGGAAAAAGAGAGGGAGGCAGTTCCGTAACCGAAGCAGCGTAACGCAGAGCCGTGTGAAAGTCACATGAAAGAGCAGCCCAGCGAGCTGGGGGCACAGCGGGCCAAGGGCTGGGGGTGAACACCAGGTTGCTCCTGTGCCACAGCTCTGCCAGGCGGGCGAGGGAAGCTGTCCACACTCCTGGGAAGGGCAAGGCAAATAGGATCTTCCGGAGTGTGCAGAATCGATCAGCCTCGTCTGCTTCACAGTCAAGGTTTTTCAAGAGCTGTCACCAGTGTTCTCTCGAGATTTTTCCCTCAGAAAACTGCTGTGCACAAAGTGGAGTGGGAGCACACGGATGGGGATGCTGGGGGAGAAAAGACAAAGCCAAGCTAACAGCACAAGTGGTGTCCCAGGCTGAGCTGTGTGGCAGGTCTCAGATCCCACAAGGATTACACCTGAATTACACACACACGTGGCTTTCCCTCATCATGTACCTCCCAAACACAAAAGGGGAGACCGTTCCAGTAAGGAACACGCTCAGCCCCACGTTGCTCCCCACAGGTGTAACCAACAGTATTTCTGACAAGCATAATTCAACCCTCAACTAGAGATGGACCAACATAACCATTGGCCAGACCTGAAGGCTCCCACAGAGGGGACCTGGACCTGAGCAGAGAGAAGAGCCACCAAAGGCTTCCCCTGTCAGTGACACCCAGTGCCCTCACCAAGCCACCCAGGTTAGATGCCAAGTGTATGTGGGAACATGTGGATGCATCCCAAAGGGAATGAGTCAGCAAGCCAAACAGGCTTCTTCTGTCAGTGGCAGCGGAGAGACAGAGATAACATTATTCCTTTTCTCTGTAACCTGTGAAGCATTTGGATACTCCAATTGTAGTGGCCAAGTAAACAGGAAACCAGGAAGGAGCCTCCGTCGCAGCTGATGCTCTCACAGCCCATACGCAAACGCTTGAATAAACAGACCTAATCCAGGCGATTCGTTCTCGAGGCCTGATGTGTTTTGGTTTCTCACACACTTGCATATGGGCTCTATCACACAGCAAAACGAGCTTCTGACTACACTCAGCATGGCCTGCTTGATGCACTTTTGGAACATGATGCCAAATTTATCTTGGATGCATTTTCAAGCTCTAAAGCAGTATTTCTTTTACCAGCTTTCTCAGCAGAAGGCTGTTCTCACTCCGAGGAGAGCAGGACAGAAGTCTCTGCCTTCTGCACAAAGAACTTGCACTGTAATATTTATAAGCCAAATAAATTCCCAATTAAGTCATCTCATTAGGTGAAATGTTTCCCTCTACAGAGGTGTTCTCAGGGACTGAAATTAAGTCCCATGATAGGATTTAAATATGAGCCTCAGTTCTCGACTAAATCTTGTTTTCAAAACCTCTTACGGACTGGAACGTCAAGAACTCTAAAGGTTTATCTCAGCTCACAGGTGAAGCCTATGAGAGCTCCTTCCTGAAACTGAGGTAAGAATCATTTGCCTTTCTGTTGACAAAATAAGTTCCATCATTTGGATTTCAATTTGAACCCTCTGAGAACTTGGGGAGAACTCCTCAAGCTGGATATGTTCCAAAAATGAAGTAGATACTAGGAAAAGTAATTAGGAGGGAAAGAAGTTGCAGCTTTCTCCTGCACAAACACTAAAGTAACACTACCAAAACACAGGGAACACAAGGGGAATGCTGGCACTGGGTGCTGGGGCAGATGTAACAGTTGAAGCCTTTGTTTCATGATGTTTAGATTACTTACCATAAAATGACACAACTCCATAAAAACTGATAAAGGCAGCTGCCTCTTGCTTTCATTTCCTCCTCCTCAAGGAAACCATGGAGCTGGAGACTCAGCAAGGAGAAGGCTACATTGCACTCAGGCTTCATTTAGGTACTGCAGGATCTCAGTGCAGCCTCTCTCCAGAGGGATGAGGTGAACCTCTGCCACTGAGCACCTGGCTCCTGACACATCCCACACCCATCTGCTATATTTCATGTGGCTATAGCCAGGAAAAGGCACAGAGACACCCTGAAAGGCATCTGAGCTCACACTTCCGCAGGAGCTCTGCGAGATGGAATCAAATTAGATGAATCCACAGGAAGAAGTGATTTCGGACTGCAAATATTATGAATATATCTGTTTGAGGATAACATAAACCAGACATTTTTGTTGCCTCATTTGCTGCAAAGCAAGAGAAAGCTTTTTTTGTGATTCCTTTCTCTAGAGGCAGGATGGTGTCAGGTTCTAAACCCACAAGCAGGAGTGGATTTTTCCTAAAATCTATTATTTCAGACCAGCCTGTGGCATCTGAGCTATTTTTTGCCATTTCTAACAGCAACAATGTCACCTCCTGCAGTATTTTGGTTACAGTTTTATGCCTTAGAGGTAACATCTCACTTGACAGTGTCTCTATATGAAACCAGTCCTGGTTGATAAAGTAGCAGCTCCTTGTTCCAGCCTCCTGGAAGAGCTCTTTTCAAGGAATCTCTGCCTAAGTGTGCTTTGCCATAAGACCAGGTAGCACCTGCAACATTACAAGTATCTATTTTACATCACTCAGCACACACCTTTCAAAGCACAGAACAGCCAGGAGATACGCATATACCTACACAGGAACCTGCGCACAAAAACAGCAACTGTGGGAAATTTTTCCAGCGTCTGCTGCACATTGCCCACCTGGAGCTTCCCAAAGCAAGGTATGGGAAGCTTGGTCCTGAGGCAGATTCCCACCTCTAAGTGAGGATGTAAGAGAGGGGGAGCTCGGTCCTGTCTTTGAAAGAAAAAGGTTATCTGGAGTGGGAGGTGCTGGGTTTAAATCCCTTTCCCACTGAGCAAAGAACAGGCAGTGTGTACAATGTGGGGTGGGGCAGCACACCACTGGCACCGCTCACCCAGAGCTGCTTTTCTCCAGGGAAAACAATTCAGCAAGCTCAATCCTGGCTTCCCAACAGGCAGCTCCTGCACTTGTCCTCCCCTGTGATTGCTTTGGGGGGAAAAGTTCTCAGTGATTACCCCCAGCACACAACACAGAATGTGTGACACAAGCTCATAGCTTCATTTCACTTCTGCAATTACAGCTTGGAGCTTTTCCCTTCCTTCAGGCTTCATACTTGCAAATACACAACTCCTAGAGCTGCACATTGTCCTCTCATCACCTTCCCAATCACCTCTGAGATGCTGAAGTCACTCTAAGAGCACCACAAAACTCTGGACCACCAACAGTAACACGGGTAGGGAGTTGCTGGCTTCCTGCTGTGAGGAGAACAAGCAAGACCTGACCCAGCACAAAGCTCAGCTGGCAGAGGCAGAAAGCCTGGTAATATAAAATGTTTTGGACATATCTGAAGCAGCCAAGGGAGCTAATGCACTTTCAGCACTTCCCAGAGTGCAGGCACAGCATTTCTGATCCGATTCTTGGCGTTCTGAAGTGACACGTGATTTCACTATATGCTGGTTTCAACAACATAATCCAGCATAAAGGATATTTTTAACAGGGATGATTTCAGGAATCTGCTTCACCACTCACACAGCATTACAGGAGCAGGAACTTCTCAAAGCATTCTCAAATCCTGCAAACTTCACCTGGTTACTAGATGACAGTCTGTAGAATCTACAGTTTTCCCAAGTTGGACCAGTTACTCCAAAGTAAGAAGAGATGTCCAAAGCAAGAAGGGATGTGATGTCACTTGAGCTCACATCCAGAGTGTGATCAGAGCACACAGCTGCAAAACTAAAACAGAAGGGCAAAGCCACCCAAACCAAATTCCAGCACACACACAAGACTTGGGCAGAGGAAAGAATTTCTCCAAAAATATTAGACAAGGAAGAAAAACAGTGGGTTTTCAACCTCATCCTCACTTGAGAGCCAACTGCTCCTCCAGAAGACTTTATAACGACTGTTCCCTGGGATGATGACACAAAATCTCTGCTGCAGAAGGTCACTGGCATCAGTCCCAGTTCATGCATCAAATGCTAATTTAATAAGACTCACTCAAAACTAATGCAGACCTGAGAGCCAGAAATGCAAACAGCCAATTTTCAAACTAAACGCCCTTCTTGCCTCCACTGGCTGCACTGGGAAGGAAAAACACCCAAGACCCATTAAAAAAACCCAAACACAAAACCACAACCCAGTGGAAGTTTACTGAATTTGAAGAAACAACATTTCCAGAGAGAAGAGGAGCGAAATGCAAACCCAAGTTACTTTAAAGCCATCTGAGACTAAGCTGAAATAAAGAATTTCATCACTTCCACCAATTTAAGCTCCAGTCAGAACACAGGAGAAAATCAGTCACAGCCCACAGCAGCACAGACCCAGGGAGCCATTCTGTCTCCCAGGAGTGCCAAGTGCTGAGCAAAACACTGATTACATGAGCATGAGCCACAGAACCCAAAGGACGCAGGTCCCTCATGAGTGACACCCATGAGGACCACTCAGAAAAGCAATTCCTTTTGGCCTGGCCATGGATCCTGTTCCAGAAGAGCATCTGCCATGCCTTCTGGGGGCTGTGATCAGGCTGTTGGGACAATCATGTGTGTGGTCCTTGGCTATCACTAACCAGACTTACACCCACAGGGAGGGAAACTGCTGTTCCTCAGAGGGGCAGGTGAGAACTGAGAGTCAGTGGGAAGCCTCACTGCCATGGCCACTAGCACACTAAGAGCTCATCCACATAGCCACTCTCCTGACAGCACCTGTAGAGAAAGCAAAGGGAGATTTTGCACACTTGTAGGGAGCTGGTCACTGGAGCAAGGAGCAAAGCACTACCTTTGGGTGCCCCTTGCCCTCCCACACCTTCAGCTAAATGCAGTGACATCTGGGTCACCACGGCGCGACTTCGACACGTGATGCCAGTGAGGAGCAGACCAAGCCTGTGATCTTTACACTGAGCTCTGCAGACCAATTAGTGATTAATAAGAGCCTGGCCCGGAGCAGGCTGGGGCACATGATTGCGTTCTCGCCGCATGAGTCAGCGGCCGGAGCGATATGGGTTCCTTCACCAGGACACCGACTCGAACAGGAGGAACATGATGCAGCATAAAAGCAGAGTGGTATGAGCAGACAATGCATGATCCTGCATAAAAGGCAATCCATTTAGAAATGTTCAGCTCACCTCACCAGCAAAATGTGTTTGCTACTAGACTGGGATTTTGTTTCATGGGAGAGTCATGTTCTTCATTTGGTTCTCAGTGCCCTAAAGCTGGATTTACTGTATCCTCCAACCACAGCCAAGACAGCAGAACCCAAGTGCTGAGCAGGCAACTCCCAAGTTTTAACAAGACTGTCCTCTACATGACATCCATTTAAGGGCAGCTCAAAATAGACTTACTCATATCAGCCTAAAACAAGACTGCGAAGAAAACAACAACCCGAGAGCTGAAAAGAAATTTCTTGCCAGAAAGTGTTCACAGCTATTTCATCTGAACTCTTTCCTTGCAACCCATCCCCCTGGAAGAACAACTTGTGGGACAAAACTGGTAGGAGCACAGTGATGCTGATAAGTAGCCTAAAGTAGCAAACCTCCAAAGCAATCTAAAAACTGATATAACCATTAATGAGCTTGGACAGAAGACCAAGGAGATTCCTGGAAGAAAAGTAAAAATGAGATTTTACTATTGGTCTTTCTTTTAGACAATGCCTGAAAAACCTCATCTGCTCTAGGACCTAAAACCTAAAAAATAAAGACCACTTGCATCTGCCTTTATCAAAGGAAGGCTACTTAGCTTCCTCTATAGCCACTCAAGCAAGTTTGCCACTGGAAGGAGCTCCTCTCTCTGTACGGCAGCTAGTTCCTTCCAACTCTAGAGCACTAGTCCATAACCATCAACTTCCCAGCCATCCCTCAAACGTTCTCTTCAGCTTTCCCACGTTGCTGTGCAACTCAGCCCTTTATCCATGAAGGTTTCAATCCACGGCATTTTAACATGAGCAGGATCCCATACTCTCTTTTCTCTTCTTCCAGAACTCTATGTAAAACAACAGTTGCTACTTCTGCTCCAGGAACTACAAACTCAAAGGCATCTTCAAGAACCACAGTTGATGTTAAGATGCTGTGCTGGTTTGCCTGAGGTAGAGTTAATTTTCTTCTTAGTGTCCAGTGTGGGACTACAGTTTGGATTTGCGCTGGAAACAGTGTCAGGAACTCACGGATGTTCTAGTGGGAGTGCTTGGTTGTCAGTTGGGGTTAAACCAGGACAGTCCTGTTTGGCACCCAATGTGGGACACCAAGGCTTCAAAATAACGACAGATTTGACTGGAATGTGCTAGATGGAATTTATAGCTGCTATTGCTGATTAGTTATTAATCAGCAGCCTACTGGGCTTGCCTGGCTGTGTAGTTGAGCCTAGAGCTCCTCAGGGGCTGCTTTCGCTTTTGGTGCTCACCATGCTGCTTATCACCTAACTCTGCGGGGCCTGGGAATGTTCTGATAACAGCAACAACGATGACGTGCCTGGGCTGGCAAGTGGCCAGGGCATCACTGCTGCTCCTGCATTGCCATACTGGGCAGGCTGGAACTCCAGTGGGAACTTGACTTGATGGAACTGTGACCTCTGAATGAGTTCATGTGGGAGCAGGACACCCTGAAGGGTAAGTCCATGCTGGAAGGTACCTCTCAAAGCATCTGTGGCCAAGTCCATGCTGCTGCAAGTACACCTTGAAGTGTGGCCATGCATAAGGTCATGCTGGAGCAGCTCAAAGCGTGGGGCCATGGAGAAGCCCATGACAGAGCAGGTAAACCCAGGAGGGCCTGCAGCTGTGGGCAGTGACCATGACACACACTCCATGTGACACACAGCCCACAAGAACACAACCTGGAGCCTGATTTTCAGCAGAGGATGATGATTAGTGTGTGGTGTCCCTGAGAGTCAAGGTATAAAGGGAACAGGCCAGGAACTGCATGCCAAGATCTGACCAACAAGTATATTGAACCAGGCTTACATGCTTGTGTCGACCACCCATCATCTGCTTTCATCCTTTTTCACATGCATCTGCCAGAAACACTGCAGACAGCCATTCTTTGGGAAGAAACCTCGGGAAAACAACTTTTTGTGGCAGGCCTGAAACAGTTGGTTTGCTTTGGTAATAGATATTCATAAAAGCATAACAGGAAAAAAAAAACCTTTACACTCCTTTTCACAGGGCCAAAGAAATGTCTTCCTGACCTAATGATTTAAAAAGTACATAAATAAATCAAAGATGAAAAGCAATTCTGCAGTTTGGCACTTCAGGTGTGGCCACAAAACAAGTTAGCATGCCTGGGGATGGAGAGGGCAATGCATGGTCAGCAGCCATGGAGCATCATCTGCCCCATGTGGCCATCGCCTACCTCTCTGTAGCTGTTCCAATTCACCCCCGACTCACCAGAGATCCTCCTGACTGGTATTCCTGGGCTCTGTACTTACACAAGTTGGTGCCTGCAAATTTCATCTTCAGCTGGAAATCTTTGTTCCAGAAGAGGGTACAACAGTGGCCAACCTCAGCTAATTTAAAAGGAGGCTGGATACCAAGCTGCCTTTTTTCCTGTTGGTGATAAGGCCCTCAGACAGCAAAGGAGCGAACAGGTAGTCCTTGGTGTCTCTGGAGGCATCACCACAGCCACGAGCTGTGGGAATTTAATACAGGCTATAACCCCGCGTGGCTGAACACAGCTCCTACATATTCATTCATCACACAGTTCTTGGAGACACCTGCTAACAAAGAACAACTTTATGCCAGCACCTAATTGCAACATGGCTGTTTAAAGGTAAACAGGAAACAGGCCACAGTAATATTAAATCCCAGTTATCTGCACCCATTATCTTGCATTTCTTTATTGCTAAGAGGAGTGACTGGTCTGGGAGCAGAGCCAGCAAAGATGGGCTGATACCACAGTTCACAACTTCATAGATATTTCTGAGAATTGCAAGTTAAGGGTCACATCCAGAACTGAAATGACCTCTTCACAGAGTCCCCCAGGTACCTGTACAGAGCCACAAGTCAACCTCTCCAGGAAAACACCGAGCTGTTGGCAACCCAAGGCATCATTGGACCAAGAATACTCAATGCAAAAATGCCTTAGTCATCATTCAGAATCAATAAGGCAGGAGCAGGTTCAACATTTCATTGGTAGAAAAGTGAGAAACCTTCAGAGCTCACAGGAATCTCTGTGCACTCCCACACTTCTGAAGTCTCAGGGGACATCCAGGTTACTTGCTGGGAGATATATTTTGAGCACGATGAGCTTAAGTTGGTTTTCCAATGCTTTTTAATAAATTAGGTTGCACAGCTAATGTGCAGTGAACTGGACTCTTCCAGCCTGATCTTTAATTGGAGTAATTATTTTAAAAGCTGGAGACATGATCTCCCTTTATTCAGTGTCTGGAGAGGATTCTGACACTGGAAGATACAGTCAGGGTTTCCACAGGGTTGTCTGGCATCATATTCCCTTTCAACAAAATTTATACATTGCATTTCTGGCAAAGGGAAGGGATGGGTGATCCAAACAAAACTTTGGACCTGATCTTTAATTGGAGTAATTATTTTAAAAGCTGGAGACATGATCTCCCTTTATTCAGTGTCTGGAGAGGATTCTGACACTGGAAGATACAGTCAGGGTTTCCACAGGGTTGTCTGGCATCATATTCCCTTTCAACAAAATTTATACATTGCATTTCTGGCAAAGGGAAGGGATGGGTGATCCAAACAAAACTTTGGAAATAGTTTTTCTTC
>NW_008666397.1:1659-6507 GCF_000695815.1 Acanthisitta chloris | reverse complement strand
TTCATTCACAGGTCCAGACTGTCCATCCCAGGTTTAATAACAGTACAATGACCACAGTAACCTGCAAAGTCCTTTAATTTACGCTGCAAATAGGAATAAGCCATGGGGCTAGCACTTGGAGCATCCTGGCTGAAGCACCGTGCCCACAATAACCCAGGAAGGGAGCCTGGGCTTGCCTTGTTGATGAAGCACAGGCCTAAGCCCACGCTCCAGCACAGGCTTGCTCACATTCCTTCCATGCTAGCAGGCTCTCAGGCTGAGCCTCAGAGCACTGTCAAGGTGGCAACGCAAAGCCCAGCAGACCGAAATATTCCTTCTTGCCACCAGACACCAGTGAGGTCCCACGTACAAACCAGTACCTTCCAGTGCCTCAGCCAGAACCACACACCAACCTCAGCAGGCACAGTGCAAGACCTCTTCCCCAAGTCTAACACACCACTGGGTGAAGGCCACAGAAGGCATTCTCCAAGCTTGTGTGCCATGGGAGACAGCTGCTGTTCCTTCCAAAGCCCAACTTCCACATAGAAACTAATCACTCACCATTCATAAACAGGTAAAAAACACCACATCCTATTTTATCCCAAGTGGTTTACATTACATTTACACAGTTAGGGGAAATCTCTGCATGTATCACATTCCTGTTGAAGCAGTTCATGCCCTTAAGAGAGAATAATGTTTCCTTTCCATGCACATTCTGGTGATGTGTCTGCTACACACCAGAGACACAAACTTATTCTGAAACAGAAAGAGTTTAAAGCTAACACTCTGCTAAAACAATCTATTCAAGAGACTTGTTCAACAAAATCAGTGATGTCATCTGACAGGTGAACTGTGACTGAAAAGACAACCTAGGCAGGTGGAGGAGTTGATGGCTGTAGGTACCTTCCAACTGAAATATTCTACTCTAAACCAACAGTCTATTCTACAGCCTCTCTCTAGCATCACCCTTCCTGTCCCTATCAAAGATACACTCAAGACTTTGCACTGGTCTTCCACTGATTTCCAACCTCACCCTGCAAGCAGATCACAGCTGCAATCTAGACTTTGTCCCTGAACCCCTTGGGCCCCACTAGATCAATTCTCTCCACTCACTGTCCTATTTCACCACATATTTCTCCTGGTCACGCCAGTGGAACTACTCATGCAGCACTTCAGCATGGCCCTAAAAGTCAATGGGTTGAACTGCCTCAAGGCCAGAAGTCACCTGTGCCAAAGTGCTTTGTAGGATTAAGGCAACAGCTCCACAATTCCAGCCTTTCTCTCTGTGCTGATACAGGTGTTACTGCACTGAAACTCCATCAGTAGCACTACAAAGGCATCCAGTACCACGTCCATGGAACGCTACATTCACGCTTTGCCTGGGACAATGCTCCTCAGACCTGGTTATTGCTCACCAACAAGATCATGAGATGCTAAACAATTGATGTGGAATCCTCCCAGGACACCACACGCTGGATTGTTGTGCCATTGAGGCTCTGGAACGGAGCTTCGCTGGAGACACAAGAGAACAAGGCACCATCTGTTTTCTCCTGGTGGTGATTGTTCCTGCCCAGGAGGACACACTGGCAGCTCTGTTGAGTGGGGCTGCTGGTCTTGAGCTGTACTCTGTGCCTGCTGAATGCACCGACTGTCGGATGTGGAAGTGATCTCAGACCAGTCAAATTTAACAAGAATTTAGGTAAAAACCACTTCAAGTCACACTTGCCAACTATGAGACCTAAGCAAAATATGTAGGTCCTGTTCCTGGGTATAGGAAACACACACCCATTCCAGTGCAACACACATGTTCAATAGGCTCAAATACCACTTTTCCTCGAGCTACTGAGCAGCTATTTCCCAACCTCATTCTAAACAGAGTCTTCTCATATTTAGCAATCTTGATGAAAGATCTTTATGCTTACGTTGAAGGGCTGACAATGTGTCTGAAGTGTTATACAGTCAGAGGTACAATAAAAGCAGTTAACGTTTGCAACCTTCTGTTCAAGGTTAAGAGTTGAAATGAGATCAGTAACCCTTCCAGAGGTGATCAAACCCAAACAAAAACCTAGCAAAAAACCAAAGGGCAAAATAGTCTAATCTTCAAGCTGCACACAGCAGTGAAAAGAGAGGAGAGCTCTGTTCCTGCACTTACTGTACAAAATAGAGAAAACAGGGAGAATTTAATAACGATGATTAGCTGACATGCAAGACTCCAGTTGTCATCTCTGACTTCAGATTACACATCTGCAAAGTCATCACAATCAAAGCATTTGAATGTTTTGCTCAGAAAACAGTAGCAGAGAAAGACAGAACACACCACAGGAATAAATCCTGAGTGAAAAAAAGCCAGAAATGTGTTGCACATGCAAAGCCACCGGGATTTCTTGCATAATACCAGCTCATCGGGTAACTTGTAGAAAAAAGTAAAATTAAATCTGCCCTGGGGAACAATCACATCATATTTCAGCCCGTTCCACTAACTCTGCAGATGAGCAGCAGTCACCTCGCTGAGGTCACAAGAAGAGGTACCTTTCCCACTACAGCCCCCATAGCTCTGCATCATATATATTATACACAAAGATACTGTTACTAATTATAATAAATTATTATTATTAGAATAGAATGCAGATGTTTTAATAATCAGTAGCAGAACGAAGTGATTTCAGTAATCCTCAGCCTTAAAACAAATTATCTGAACAATTCCCCCCACCAAGAAGTTCTGTTTTTCTGCTCACTGGGAGATGCCACACGTATGGGTTGATACTTATGGAAGGACAATTAAGGCTTATTTCAGGCCAGATTTAATACAGAGCATTTATTATATAGTAGCAAAGCAGAAATATGCTAAACATAGTTACATAATACAGTTAGGATTTGAAACACTTGGACTTGGAAGATTCTCCTTCCCTGCAAAAAGGATTTCCTCAACAGTTATAAATATATAGACTTGCCATATTCTCTCTCTCTCCACACACATTTAGAGATGCAAATAATACATCTTTTCTTGAATTCCCCTTCAGTCTTTGCTTTAGTTTGGCAGCAGAATGAGCTCTGATAGCACACATTTCTGAAATTCAGATGCTAGAAGTTCATTTGAGCTGCAAATTCAAAGGATTCCAATGCTGGTGACATCAAATCATCCCTTTAGATTTTCCTGATAAATCAGATAAAACCAGGGCTATTTGCACTCCCTCTGGTGTGCTCAGAAGGCTCAGCCATACCCCAACAGTACTGCTCAATTTGGACAGAAATACACAGTTCCAAACCAAACTGGAATACAGCTTTCCCTGATCTTCCAACTTCTCCCATAAAACTCTGTGCGACTTCTCCCCACTGACATTCCCCGTGGCAACTTCATAAGTAACTTACATGCAAAACCCATAACTGTGGGACAGTAATTCAAAGACATTATTATCTCTTCAGTTAATGTAATTAGGCCGTTGAAAACCAAGAGTTCTGCAACTTTTTCCCAGGGCCACACGCTGGTTTATCACCCAATTATAGGCGCCCTAAGTATCTTTGACACTGTCCAACGGCAATAAAGAGCATTCCTGTCACAAACTGCACACAACCCTGAGCAAACTCAGGAGAAACAAGATGCTCCAGCAACTCAAAGTTCAAGGGCAGGGGGGAAGAAGCCCTGCTTTGAGTGGTTGTGGGAATTCACTGCGACCTTGGTAATTTTATGGCTATATTTTCATCTCAAGCCACACAGCGAAACAGAGCGAAGGCAAAGAGCTCTGTCTCCTCATCCAACTCCTGCTGCTCGGAGGGAGCACAAAAGAGAAGCTTTCCTTCCACCACACACAGCACAATGACACAGAGACACACTCCTTTATCAATATTAACCGTAAACTGCTATTACTGGGTTTTCAGAGAGCACTCCCGCCCAGCCCAGCCTGCTAAGTGGATTTGAAGCCGGAAGCAGCTAATTGACTTGGAATGAGAAAACCTGACAGGAGTTATCAGAACCCTTTTAATTTGCTCAAAGCTAAGAGTTCAAATTCTAACCCTAATGCACACAGAGAATACGTGCGAGGCGGGTCGCTGGAGCGTGACAGGGATGCTCTTGCGTTGAGGCCGTGAAGGCATTTTTACCCACACTGAGAGACTGACTGATGCTGCAGCTCCGGAGCCAGAGCGCTGGGAATGCTGCTTTCACCAAGGCATCTTCAAACCCTCCTTCAGAGGAGTGTGACAGTAAGGACACAGCAGCACCACTCAGGCCTGTTTCTGGGCATCTCCCTCCCAAAGCAGCTATTGCTCCCAGCGTGTCTTTGCTCCAAGGAACACTCTGCCTTTGTGACTGTGTCTCTCTGGCAGGACAGCACCTCTGACTGCCACCTGCAAATAGCTGTTTGCAGACTTAGCAACAGAAAAATACAGACAGGTTTTCTCTTTGCTCTCTCACTCAGCGGTTTTCCTGCACCACCGACCCCAAAACACCTTCCAGCTCATGGTTTATTACAAGTCTCCAGGGTGGCAGCACAGCTAGAAATCCTTCAGCCAGAGACATGAATGGCTTCTCCACCCTCTCTGGTAAGCAGGTAGGTCCAAAAACAAAAGGAGTTATAGATTTTTCCCTTCTCACGGGGATGTTTTCCTTTGAATTGCACTTTGTGCACAAATTCAACCTTTTCTTATCAGCCATCGGTAACCAAAGTGTTTGCCCTACACTCACTGCATTTTAAAAGCTCCTTTTAAAACCCTGTTGTGAGGAACATGACAACATAGCACCAGCATTTGAGGTGGTTTTCTGGCTGCAGAGGAGTTTCAAGATGTAAAATCATGACACGCAAGTTCAAAGGAAAAACCTGCAGAGTTCTGAGCAGCAGAAAATCCTACCGGACCTTGCTGAGAGCTGACTGG
>NW_008666397.1:0-1631 GCF_000695815.1 Acanthisitta chloris | reverse complement strand
ACACAAATGAAAGCTTCATCCCTCCTCCCCTCAGCTGGGAAAAAAGAAACAAAACCAAGCCATAATTCCTTCTCACTCCGCTTTCAACTCTGGACAGCAGCAGCATACTGTGCTGCCTGCTCCTCTGAGGCCAGCAGGCACTGCTCTACAGCTGCCAGCCCCCAAATCCCAAAGTCCAGCCGCTGCTTGTACAGATGTGATATTGACACACAGAAGGAGCAAAGGATAAGTTACGAGCAAATCCTCCTGTGATATTTTTTGGGGAACTTAGAAGTCTGGGTTTCCTTCCCCTCTGCTTCTAACGAGGGATGATGAAGAGAGTGCACTAACCTTGGCCCTTCAGATTCCACTGACCCTCACCAGCAGGTGAAGTCACTGAGACCTAAAATCACCACCAGGCTTGGCAAAGCTGAACTCTACCATCTTTTGACACAACACAAGTCACCAGGAAAGGTCTTTGGGCATGGAACATCAGGCCAGGGAAGGAAGGGCACAGGCTAGGACAGATCAGCCCAGGTACATGCAGGCATGTGGGCAAGCACACAGAGGTGGAAACAGTCCACGTTAATCATTCTGCATATGCCTAGACACTCACAACAAAAATGAAGTTTCTCCTTAAATAGCTGCTGGGAGCCTGAAGGATTTTGGGTCAGGAGCCTCTGTCCCTTACCTCTAATGCCCAATTTCCTTCTGATTCTCAACCAAAGTAAGAACTAGGCATACTCCTGCAGCCTATCACACCAGCACTCAGCAGCATATTCTGTCCCACACACAACATACAGTTCTGCACTTTCCAGCTAGCAAAGTTTCTTCCCTTTTATTTTTAAATGGAAAATATGCACATTATAGGAATAACCAGCACAACAAAGTCCCTGAGCAGCCGGCAGCACACGCACAAAGTCACGTTTAGATGCACAGTAACTGGACCTCTGTGACACGAAAGGAGCAAGTGCCTATATATAGTACACGCAGCCGTTCCCCAGCGGAGCTACTACTGCTCGGAGCTGCCCCAGGGCCCAACCTCGCTGCTCCTTACGCACCCAACTTTACTAGCAGGAGCAGCTCTGCGGAACAGCCCCGCAGAGCTCCGCGGCGCGCTCCGAGCCACGCTCTCCTGGGAAAGCCTTTCCCACGCCGCGGGAGCTCTCGGCAGAGCCGAATGCACCGGCTCCTCCTCAACGCCAGTGCTGTAGGGATGTGCTCCTAGCAGGGGAGAAATCCATTCATAACTAGGGGTGTAAAGAAAAAAGAACGAGCCCGAAGACGACTGAATCCTCGTTTCCCCGAGTGCTCTCGCTCCGGGTGGCAGCGCTTCACAGGAAGCGCAGAAAGGACAAACAAGCAGCAAGGAGCTGCTCTTGGAGAATACAACGCTCCATCCGGCCATATACCAGGTGGAAAACTGAAACCCCGGGAGGGACAAGGATTCTCTCGAACAGACAACTCACTGGGCATAAACTGAAACCATAAAAAAAAGTTTTCCAACACCGCGCAGCCTTCCTAAAGTTGCCTCCTGCGAAGCTGGGCACCGAGCGCGCCCAACGCTGCGGGAAAGAGACCGAGGAGGGAGAAACCTTCGCGGCGCTCCCACCCCGGCCCCGCTCACCTCCGGGGCTCGGGCTTGCGGCGTT
>NW_008666396.1:15282-23532 GCF_000695815.1 Acanthisitta chloris | reverse complement strand
ACACACACACTACACACAGTACACACAGACTATACACACAGACAGTACACAGTACACACACACACACTACACACACACTACACAGTACACACAGACAATACACAGAGTACACAGTACACACACACACACTACACAACACACTACACACACACTACACACAGACAATACACAGTACACACACACGCACTACATACTACACTACACACACTACACAGTACACACACTACACACGGACAATGTACACAGTACACACACACACACTACACAACACACTACACACACACTACACACAGACAATACACAGTACACACACACACACTACACACAGTACACACTACACCACACACTACACACAATACACACACTACACACTACACCACACACAGTACACACTACACCACACACTACACAAAATACACACAATACACACTACACCACACACAGTACACACACACACTACAAAAACAACACACACTACACACACACTACACACAGACAATACACACAGTACACACACACAGACACACTATACACACTACACACACTACACACACATACACACACTACAGTACACGTTAAACCACGACAACTATACACACTACACACACACTCTCTACTCACACACTACACACACAGACACTACACACTACACTACACACACACTACACACAGTACACACACACACTGCACACACTACACACAGACACTACACACACATACACACACTACAGTACACTATACACACTACACACACACTCTCTCCACACACAAACATGCTACACACTATACACACTATACACACTACACTACACACACACACACACAAGAGTCAGACCCTGTTGCTGTGCCCAGGTCTATCCCAGGATGGGGCAAACAGCATCTGCCTCTCCATGAGGAACAGATCCTGCAAAGCTGTGTCTGTGCTTCACAGCATGTGTAGAGTTCATGGCAGTTCATTTCTGTTTCATTCCTCAACGTGGTTGAACTTCAGAAAGTAACAGCAACATGGCATTGATGTGATGTGGTTTAATGACAGTGAATTGTTTGTGTTCCATGGGATCACTGACTGCAGCACCAAGGAGCAGCCAGTCCAACCTCTGAACCTGACCAGGACACCCTAACAATCCCACCATGTGGAACCGTTTGTGTTCCATGAAACCACAGAATATCCTGAGCTGGAAGAGACCCAGAGGGATCACTGAGTCCAACCCAGGGATCACTGAGTCCAACCTCAGGGATCATCAGTCCAACCCCAAGGATCATCCAGTCCAACCTCAGGGATCTCCAGTCCAACCTCAGGGATCATCCAGTCCAACCTCAGGGATCATCCAGTCTAACCCCAGGGATCATCTAGTCCAACCCCAGAGATCATCAGTCCAGCCCCAAGGATCATCCAGTCCAACCCCAGGGATCATCCAGTCCAACCCTAGAGATCATCAGTCCAGCCCCTAACCCTGCACAGAACAGGTCTGATTGAATGTTTTAAAGTATAACTTTCCTGTCTTGAAGGTGGTAAATCCGTGTCCCCAACAGCAAACAGGGATTTATTCCCTCTGATTCCAACCCCAGGACGTTATGTCCAGCTCTCTCCACGCCTGAGTGACAATACCTGCCTGGAGTGAGGGAAAATAGTTGAGCAATAAATAGCTCAGCTTAGATGAGCAAAGCTTTACTCATCAGCACCTATTTTTAGGGCAGAAGTTGAGTTTTAAGTGGCTCTGATCCTCGTACAGGGAACTGGTACAGGGTTTCTCCTGTTGTATTTTATTTATAGCTGTTTTTCTCCTTTCCAGGGAAATGAGATCAGTCTTGTTATTTCCATTATTATTATTCTGTCTGTCATGATTATTATTCAGTCCATCCACCCATTTTGGGTCTTGTCTGGAATTACCATGGATTATCCTGCTAATGCCTGTTGCCTTCACACTGAATATCACTTTTGTTGCTAAGAAACTGCTTCTCCCTAACAGACAGTGTGAGCCCAATTTTCACTTCAGCAGCTGCTAAAAGTCCCCAGGAGCAGCAGGTGCTGCCAGAGCCAGAGTGTCCATGGCAGAATTCCCACACAGGGGCTGAGTGTGCTCAGGGATTCTTCCCTGGGAGGGTGCTGAGGCACTGGGATGGATTTCCCAGAGCAGCTGTGGCTGTTCCATCCCTGGGAGTGTTCCAGGCCAGATTGGACAGGGCTTGGAGCAACCTGGGCTGGTGGAAGTTGTCCCTGCCCACGGCAGGGGGTAGAAATCCATGACCTTCAAGGTCCCTTCCCACCCAAAGCATTCCCTGATTCCATGATTCTGTGACCTGAACCTAGATCTGGACCTGGGCTTGGATTTGGACCTGGACCTAGATCTGGACCTGCACCTGAACCTGAACTTGATCAGTACCTGGACCTGGAATTATAGCTAGACCTGGACCTGGACCTGGATCTAGACCTGGCCCTGCTTGTCCCCATTTCCCACCCCACGGCTCTGAGGCTGTTTGTGCTGCAGGTCAAGGCACAGCCAGGGTGACATTTCCTCTCCCCTGGCTCTCTCCCGTTGCCATGGTGACCAGATGCACTTGCACTTTTATCTCAAGTATCTATTAACCAAAGCTTCCTATTAATTTCCCTTCCACAGAATCCATTAGGGATTCACCTGAAGACCATGAGGCTTCTGAGGTCCCAGAGTGACCTCAGAGCCTGTCCCTGACTCCTAGGTGTGCTCAGAGACATTGTGGAGTAAAGTGCAGCTGGGGGAAAGGGTTTTTTTCCATTAACGAATTGCTTAGTAATGAGGGAATAAAGAGCAGGAGGAGAAGTGTCACAACAGCTTCTCCCTGAGGATCTATGAATATGGAATATGCTCAATCCTCAATATCTCAGCCCCAGCCCAGGTGTGCCTGGATAATTCAGGCTGGGGGTGGAGGAGCTGTACCTGCATCAGCCTCAGAGGGTCAGGGCAGGATTTTGACTGTGTGAGGGGCAGAAACCAGAGTCACTCCAGTTCATCCTGATCCAATTCCTTTGTCACCTTGGTTTTTCTGTGTCTTTTGGCTTCTCTTATTGAGGTCACCAACAAAAGTGTCCCAAAACAAGGCAGCAGAGTGATGGAAATTATATAGAATCACAGGATGGTTTGGGTTGCAAAGACCCTAAAGCTCATCTCATCCCACTCCCTGCCATGAGCAGGGACACCTTCCACCAGCCCAGGTTGCTCCAAGCCCCATCCAACCTGGCCTGGAACACTCCCAGGGATGGAGCAGCCACAGCTGCTCTGGGAAATGCATCCTAGTGCCTCAGCACCTCACAGGGAAGAATTTCTTCCCAATATCCCATCTCTCCCTGCCCTCTGGCAGTGGAAAGCCATTCCCTGTGTCCTGTCCCTCCATCCCTTGTCCCAAGTCCCTCTGCAGCTCTCTTGGATCCCCTTTAGACACTGGAAGGGGTTCTAAGGTCCCCCTGGAGCCTTCTCCAGCTGAACACCCCCAGCTCTCCCTGCCTGACTCCCAGAGCTGGAGGCTGTTTCCTGATCCAGGTCAGTGCAATTCCTACTTCCAGTGACACAACAATGAGGAATAAAGGACCTGCCCATGTGTAACACCCATCTGAGAGTGCCTGAGTGACACATGGGTGAGTGTATGGAGCTGCTTCTCAGGTCCTCCTGCAGAGCTTGAGCTGCTGTTCATCCAAGATGCTTCCAGGATCCTTCCTGTGCAAGTGACAGTCGTGAGGAACTCGGTGGATCCCAACATCTGGCACAGAAACAAAGGGCTCAGCCCCACCACATCCTCCTGACAGCCCTGGGAACACCCACAGAGGGTTTGTAGAGTAACACAGATAAAGCCCAGGCTGAGTTCTGGGAACAGAGAGGGGAATTCAACCCCCATGGGAGGAAGAGCTGCTAAAAAGTGAGAGGTTTTGACAGAGCTGCCAGATTGCATGGCAGGAGGGTTAATTTCTTCTGAGACAGCCATTTCATACTCCCTTTCAGACAGGCTGAATTACACAGTGCTGCCTGCTGCAGGAGCAGCAGCATTTTCCTCACAGAAATAATGACAGGGTACTTAAAAAACAACTGACTGGATGGTAGAAGGACTGGGCAGAGGCTTCAGGAATCCAGGCTGAGCTTTACCTTTGCTAGAGGCTCCTTTTGTCACCTTGGGCTGGTCATTTCATCTTCCTGTGTCTCAATTCCCTGCCACTAACATGGGAATAATTACTGCTCTGGCTCTGTCTTGCCTATTTGGGCTGCAAACTTGGAATTTGCAGCTTGTGTGTTCTGTGCTTTGAGAGCAATCAAAGCCAAAGAGCTTCAATCCATGCTGAGGTGTCTGGGACAACCATGTACAACATGGAGAACAGTAAAGGGGAATATGGTTTGGAACATTCTTAGCGTGAAAGGCTCAAGAATTCCTAATCCATTGTTGCATATCTCTTCTCTCAGTATGTGGAGAAGTTTGGAGCTGTGCTAAGAGTTCCAAAAGCATTGAAATAATTTAGGAATCCTGGAATCAGCAAGGTTGGAGGAGACCTCTCAGAGCATCAAGTCCAACCATTAAGCTGTCACTGCTCTGACCCCTAAACCAGATCCTCCAGCACCAGATCCAGATGCCTCTTAAACACCTCCAGGGATGGTGAATCCACCACCTCCCTGGGAAATATCCCAGTGCCTGAACACCCTCACAGGGAAAACATTTCTCCTAACATCTCCTCTGACTCTGCCCTGGCTCAGCTCAAGGCCATTCCCTCTAGTCTCTCCCTGCAGCCCTGGCAGGACACACATCCCACACCTCTCTCCAACCCTGTCAGGGAGTTGCAGAGAGCCAAGAGATCACCCCTGAACCTCTTCTCAAGGCTGAACAAACCCAACTCCCTCAGCCCTTTCTCATTCCTACGGATGTGTCCTGGTCCTTTGGATGTGTCCTAGTTCTATGGTCACCCCTGAACCTCTTCTCAAGGCTGAACAAACCCAACTCCCTCAGCCCTTTCTCATTCCTACGGATGTGTCCTGGTCCTTTGGATGTGTCCTAGTTCTATGGTCACCCCTGAGCCTCTTCTCCTGGCTAACCAACCCCGATTCCCTTGTGCTCTAGCTCTTTCCTGCCCTCGTTGTCCTTCTCTGGGCACTCTCCAGCACCTCAATGTCCTGTTTAAAGTGATGAACCCAAAACTGGGGCCCAGGTGTGGAGGAGTAGAGAAGCAGAGACTGTGCTGATTTACTGAATCCCTGAGTTACCTCTGAAACCATGAGGATCATTTCGATACCTGCAGAATTCCCTTTGTGCTCAGTCTGTGCATTAAGGGCTGCAGCAGCTCCTCATTTTTCCCAGCTTAAATTGAGGTTTGCAGGCAGCTGTGTCCTCACTTTTTATCCATCTCTTCAGCTTTTAGGGGTTTGTCTGACTTCCACAAGCTGAGGGAAGATGATTCCTTGCTACTGGAGCCAGTGGAAGATGAGATCTTCTCTATAGTTAAGCAATTTGCTGTACAAAGGGAACAAGTCTAAAAATAGGGAGAAATGGCACCATGACATTAGCAGGAAGGATGACCCAATCCCCAACTTGCTGCAGGGGCTTTTGTCCTCTAACTGCCTTCATCATTACAGCTCCTGATGACATTATTTGCTGTGGTGATGTGGGGCAGGAGGCCACAGGCACCTGGCAGGGAGGATTTTGATCAGGCTGATAGGATGAACACACCAGAGAGGCATGTTGGGGGACACTAAATCAAGGCAGTTTCATTTACATCAGACACCACCACAGCCATTCCAGCACTAATGGCTGCACTGCTGCCCTCGGAATTTTGTGTGGATTTAATCTGTCAGTGGGGGAGTAAAGGAGAGAGGGAGAGAGTGAGTTGTTCTGGCTGGTGATATGTGAAGATTTTCTTTCAGGCACCATCAAAGGACAGAGATTTGTATAGGTTTTAAGAGTCTTTTGGCAATTGATTTGGGACTGCTCCATCCCTGGAAGTGTTCCAGGCCAGGTTGGAGAAGAGAACTCCAGGGAGACCTTAGAGCCCCTTCCAGTGCCTGAAGGGGCTCCAAGAGAGCTACAGAGGGACTTGGGACAAGGTCTGGAGGGACAGGCTTTAAGATCAAAGTGGGTATATTTAGAGGAATTCCTGTCTGGGAGGGTGGTGAGACACTGGCACAGGTTGCTCAGAGCAGCTGGGGCTGCTCCATCCCTGGGAATGCTCCAGGCCAGGTTGGATGGGGCTTGGAGCAACCTGGGCTGGTGGAAGGTGTCCCTGCCCATGGCAGATGAGTGTGACTGGAAGGACTTTAAGGTCTTTCCAACCCAAACCATTCCATGATTCTGGGCTAACAAGTACTGGTAGCTGTGGATTTCTCCATGCCCTTGCAGGAAGGATCACAACCCAAGGTTGTGACCCAAGAACCACAACCACAACTGACTTGATGGCCAAGTCACCTCCCACCAGAGCAGGTTGATCAAGGCTTTATCCAATCTGGCTTGAACACTGCCAGGGTTGGGGCAGCCACAGCCTCCCTGGGCAACCTGTGCCAGTGTCTCACCACCCTCACAGGGAAAAACTTCTGCCTAATACCTAACCTAAATTTCCTCTCTTTCAATTTGTCCCCAAAATTGTGTGGGGAAAATAATCTTCTTGTGATTCCATGATTCCCAAATCACGTAGTTCCACTGACATGGGCAATGCTGAGTTTATCCTGGTTAGGTTAAAAAAAAGAAAGAAAACAAAGTGCTCAACAGCACCAACAACCCAAATGATCAAAGACACCTCAGTACTTTCACCATTGGCCTCGGCAGGATTCAGGAGTTTCATTTTCACACCTAAATACCTTTGAGATAGAGGCTCTGAGTGGTGTGGAAAATGTGTTCTTTTTATATCTCAGAGCCCTGTTGGAAGCAAAGGGCTCAACTCTGCCAACAAGCCCAGCCAAGCACCAAAGTAGCAGCAGGGTCTGAGTGCCTGGCAGAGCCCTGTGCTCTCCTCAGCTGGTCTGAGAGCCCTCACCCTGCACAGATTTGCTGTCAGGGCCTTGAGGGAGACATTTCCCTTCAGCATAGTTGGTTTCCATGTGAGATTGGGTTGTGAGTACCAGGCTTGGCTGCTCAGGGCTGCAGGATGAGCCTCACAGCTTGAATCTTCTCAGACACATCTCCTGCTGCTTCCCTCAGAGCCCACAGCTGGTTGAGCTCAAGGGGATGGGATTGAGGAGCAGAATAAGTCTCAAGATGACCTCCAGCACATCAAAACACTTCAATACATACTCTTGGAGCATTGTGGGGCTCTCAGGGGTCGCTGGGCTGAGGCTCAACCCATCTGCAGCCGATGAGCTTGGCCTGGGCTGTGTGGCAGGCTATGATTTGTTGTCACCTTTAGAAACCAGAACAACAAAATCACTAGTCTTCCACACAGAGCCAGACCATGAGAGCAGTGCTTTCTCCTCAGGGATGTCCTCCTGCACGTCTCCTCCTGTTGGCCTTGGTTGTTCTCATCCTTTAATGTCTCTCCTTGGATGGATGTTGCCCTTTGCAGCATTTCTCCTGAGACCACAGCAAATCTCCCTGTAATCATCACTCCAATTTGGTGGCTGTTCCTGGGAGTTTCTGCTCTGTTTTCTCACAGGGATATCAGGACTCAACAGTGGTTCCTCTCTCCTTACCTTGGGATAAACCTCTCCAGGAGTGCTCTGCCAACCTGTTTGTCTCCCATTTGGATTTTATTTAGTCTGCCTAAAATAAGCCAATGCAAGAAATACTGGGGAATGCTAGGAAAAAAGGACTCAGCAAAGGAGAAAATACTGATAGTGCTGAGTTTCCTGGAATCCTAGCGAGAGGCTGATTTAAGTAAGAAAAACATCACCTTTTTTGCTGCTTCCCTTCTCTGGATTTGTTGATGAGCAATCTTTAGTTCACCCCAGGTTCAGCTTTGCTTTCACCACTCAGCTTTTCTCCATTAATACCTCACATATGGCATGGATAAGGTGTGAAAGGACAATGCTGGCTCACATCCATGGAAAGGATCCCACTTTATTCCTTGTCTGAGTGAGGCTTACTTACCTCAGCCACTGAAATCACACAGGGAAACACATCCTTCCCACCCTCACCAAGCCTGTTAGATGGACTTTGCCAAGCAGGTGGAAAAAAAAAAAAAGCCAAAAAAACAGGGAAAGAAACAAAGCAGCCTGAGCTCTGTGGAGCTGCTGCTCCTTGCATGGGAGGAGGAGTATGAAGCAATGGGAGAGGCTTTGCTGCTGTTGCCCTGGGTAAGCTCACAGGGAACAA
>NW_008666396.1:11036-15199 GCF_000695815.1 Acanthisitta chloris | reverse complement strand
GTGCTTTCTGTGGCCACTTTAATCAAACTCCAGATGGGTTGTTTCAAGCTGGGGATTTGTGCAGCTCCAGAGATAACAGCCCTTTGTGCTGGCCTAGGTAGCAGGAGTGTTTGTGATAACTGGAGCTGATACCAGGAGATGTCCAGGTGGTCTTATTTAACAGGGAGCATTAGTGATACCACCATTGTCCAGGAAATCAGATAAACCAGGGCCCAGGTGTTACCCAACACCGTGTTTGTGTAACCAGTGCTGAGTGCTGCTGCAGGAAAACACTGCAGAAGGAGGATGTGTTGTTGTATAATTGCTGTCACCCCTAAATTTCCTGGGGGTGCACCACTGAAAGGGCAATATTTAGCCAGGAATTGGACTTTGGTGATTTTTGTAGGTCCTTTCCATCTTCTAGAATTCTGTTTCTAGTCTGAATATCAAGTGGAGCAGCAGTGAGCAATCCCTCCTTGCTGCCAGAGCTTTACTCAGACCTGCCTGGCCTTGAGTTTCCCAAACTGAAGCATTTTCTCTACACCATCACATATTTTCCTCTCTACAACAGAGGGGTCTCAAATGGAAATATTTGGGGTGTGAGACATGATATGGAATATATAGACAAGATATGGAATATATAGACAAGACACAGAATATATAGACAAGATATAGAGTATATAGACTTAAAATATCAGGACAGTTCAGTATTCTGCCCAGGGTAATTAGAAGAGGGGATGAACTGTAAAGAGGGTAATTAGAAGAGAAGATGAACTGTAAAGAGGAATGAACCTGAGAGAAGACAGTTCAGAAAATGCTAACCTGGACTGTAATTTCAGGTGACAAGGACACTTTCCAGTCCTTGTTCTGCCCAGCATAGTGACACACCAGCTCCAGAAAGGAGTTTACCACAAATTTTCACTAGATAACCACATAGAAATTAAGGCAGAAGAGGTATGAGCAAGGGCTGAGCTCCTCTCTTGGTTTTACACACACATTCCCTTTTCAGAGTGAGATGTTTAGTAGAAACCATCAATTCCAGGCTCAGAGGTGTGTGAGACTTGTCTAGACTGCAGCTCTCAGGATCTGTCTCCATGGGGCTATTTTGCAGTGTGATATTTTCCAGGACAGGATCTGCCACATCTAGTTTGTCCCAGGGATCTGAAGAACATGAAGCTGCTGGTACCAGTGTCAACTGGACCCCCTGGCACTGGGAAGCTGCTGGAGCTCCTTGGTGATTGTTTATAGGGATAGGAGCTAAACTTAGCTACAGAACACAGGGTGGAAAAAAAGCCTGGATTGAAGGAGTGGGGACTCTTGGCCTGCAGCTATCTCTGAACAGCCTCATCACAGAGACATCCCCAGCTGCACTTCCAGGCTGTAAATTAAACAAACAGTATTTCCTCCAGAGCAGACCACAGGGATGGCAGAGAGAACAATGTGGCCTTATTGCTCTTATTTCCTTTGGTTTCAATCTCTGTCCTCTGCCCCCACCTCCTCCCCAGACCCATGTTGCCCACTTTACCCTATTTGTTATTTATTACAGAGGTTTCAAGGGAGACAAGGGGAAAAATGCTCAGTGCAAATTATATTTTGAGCTGTTGTGCTTTGCCTCTTTGGCAGATAATAAATCTCTCTGGCAATGCTCCTCTGTATAGGATTTGTCATTAAATGCAATTAAACAAACCCTGCAGGTGTCCATGATCAGGCCTGCAGCAGCCCATTCACAACTGCAATGTTATTATCAGGCTGACAACAAAACACCAGATCTTTCCTGAGCTCCTCTGATCGATGAGCTTGCCTGGCTTTGGAACTGGAGGGAGGAGAAAAAGAAGGACCAGAGAGGTTCAAATGCTCTTTAGACTTATTGATGGAAAAGTCAAAAAGCTGCTCAGCAATCAGAGGGAAGGAGGAGAGAGAAAAGGCAGAGGGATGGGAAGGCTGAAAGGGAGAAATGAGAGAGGAGGATTTGGGAGTAAAAAGGCAGAAATGAGGCAAGATATCACATGGTAACCACCTCCCCAGCAGGACTGAGAGTCAGGAGGTAAGGAAGGGATTTTAGGGATGATTTGTTAGCTTTTAGTGTTGAGTCAGATTGGGTCCCTCTGCAATTGGCACAAAAAGACAGGATTTGACTGGCAGGTTGACTTGTTGTCCAGGGATATCTGTCTGTCCCCATAATCTGTAGCCAACTGGTTGGATCAGACACCCAACTCATTGCAAATCCCACCTGGAACAGCCACACACTCCACACATGACACTCACTCATTGAACTCCTTTTATCCAGCCCCAAACCCCTTTGGTTTAGGTGGTACTAGAACAGCAGTATAAGCTTTGTCCCTTGGCACTGCCATTCCCTGTGTGCCCCAGCAGTGAGCTGGGCCAAACCAGGACTCCTGGAGTGAGAGCAGGAGAGGAAAAAGGTTCATTCCCAGAGCACCCTGAGGCTGAGCTGAGCAAACGAGTCAGGCAGAAGAATTCATCTGATGTTTGCAAATGTTTCCCTCTCACTGGGCTTGATGGCAACCAGTCCCCTGTGAGTCTCTGACCTTCACACTCCACAGGCTGCCTGGGATGGCTGATATAAACCACAGCAGGTTTTTTTCCTGAGCTAGATTGTCAGAGCACACAACAATTCTGGTGTGGCTCTTGCTGTATCTGCTTTGGATAGATCCTGTCAGCAGTGTGTGCTCCCAAAGCTGTGCCAGGACATGCCTCTGTATGAGTGAGGATGGAAAGGAACATGCACTCATAGAATCACAGACTGGTTGGGTTGGAAGGAGCTTAAAGCTCATTCATTCCCACCCTGCCATGGGCAGGGACACCTTCCACCAGCCCAGGTTGCTCCAAGCCCCATCCAATCTGGCCTGGAACACTCCCAGGGATGGAGCAGCCACAGCTGCTCTGGGAAATCCATTCCAGTGCCTCAGCACCCTCACAGGGAGAAATTCCTTCCCAATATCCATCTGTCCCTGCCCTCTGGCAGTGGGAAACCATTCCCTGTGTCCTGTCCCTCCATCCCTTGTCCCAAGTCCCTCTCCAGCTCTCTTGGAGCCCCTTGAGGCACTGGAAGAGACTCTTAAGATCTCCCTGGAACTTCTCTTCTCCAACCTGGCCTGGAACACTCCCAGGGATGGAGCAGCCACAGCTGCTCTGGGAAATCCATTCCAGTGCCTCAGCACCCTCACAGGGAGAAATTCCTTCCCAATATCCATCTGTCCCTGCCTTCTGGCAGTGGGAAATCATTCCCTGTGTCCTGTCCCTCCAGGCAATGCCTCTCCAATCCCTTCCACCTCCCTCTGTTTCTGCCTGGACTCTGCTCTCAGCCACATCTGCTGAGATCCAGAAACCCTTCTGATTCCCTCCCCTGGATGCTGCAGGATTTGCAGTGGGATGCTGAGACTCACAAAAGGGATGTGCTCCCTCCTAGGGCAGAGAGGCAGGAGCTGACCTGTCCCTGGGCCACCCCCAAGGACTTTGGGGGCTGCTAATGAGCATCCCTGGGATAGGTCTGCAGCCAGTGTAAATGAGCTAGGGTTAGTTTAGGTCCTCCAGGACTCTGGTGGAACTCTGCTGATTTACACCACAAGAGCAGCAGGGCCAGGGCTGGGGCTGGTGGGGCAAACCCCCTGGAGTTTCCATCAGTGGGTGTGAGAGCAAGGAAGGAGCTGCTTGTGTGCAAGAAGAGGCCCAGAGAGCAAAGAAAAAGCAGAATAGAAATGCACATCTGATTGGATTGACCTCAGCAAACCAACAAACACCTTTTTTTTTTTTCCCCCCTTCTTCCCACTTCCCTCCCTCCCTACCTCCAGCAGCTCCTCTCTCTGTGCTGCTCATCTCCCTTTGTGCACCTCTTACCCACACTCTCCTCTCTAACCAGGTGCAGTTGCCACTCAATAGACTTTAATTACCACTTCAAGGGCTCTCACCGGGGTCTGCAGGGAGGGTGGAGATGAATTTTCCTGAGGATTATGTGTGTGCCTGAGTCCTCCTCACTCAGATGGCAACAGTGCTGTCAGCCTGGTCCTTCGAGAGATCAGATTGTCGTGTTCTCTCTCTGCTTGTGGTAACAAAAAGCAAAACTGCTGCTGAAGGGAGGGAAGAAAAAACCCCTCAGCCATTAGCTGGATTAATTAGCAGGACAGCAAACAGGGCTAGGAAGAAATATTATAGAGAATTGAAGA
>NW_008666396.1:2947-11009 GCF_000695815.1 Acanthisitta chloris | reverse complement strand
TCCTGCTTGGAAATCAGAAGAGGAAAGCTCAGCATCTCCCAAGGTTTCTGAGGGAGCCTGAGCTCTGCAAATACAAGTTGTTTTAAACCACTCTACCTTCTATTTTTTGTTTTGCTCTGTGCTCTTCCCATCAGTGGAGAGATGTGCTGTTAATGCATCCATGTGGGACTCCAGGGATTCCTCCAGAGGGAATGTGTCAGTTGGTTCCCAGCTCCAGCACAGTTTGCCTGTGATGGGAGAGTTATTCCCAGTGTTTAACTAGGAAAAGAACATGAGTTTTATTCTTAAGATCCTCTTCCAAAGACAATCCTAGAGGAGGCAGAGCAGCTTCTGCCTGGTGGAGCTGCTTGGAATTGTTTGCCTTGGATGTGAGTGTGGATTTGGGTATGAGTGGAGATGCAAACAGGAATGTGTATACATCTCTGAGCTGGTACACACAGAGATGATCTGGGGATAAAACAGGATCATTTGGGACAGGGAAGCTTTCCAAATATTTTAAAAAATCGTTTCTTTTTGCTCCACATGAGCATTTCTAACGGTTCCACAAAATGAAAAGCAGGAAGGAGATTGTTTTAGAGCAAATTAAACAACGTTTGCTTCTGCCAAAATTAAGTTTGTTTTCCTAAACAACCAATTCAGCAAATTGGGGAAATAAGTGTAGCCAAATCTGCAGCTTTGCAGATGTGTTCTCCATTCTGCTAGCTCCAAAACAGCTGGGCATGGGCAACATCTGGGCATGGGCAACATCATCTGGGCTTCTGTTTGGCTTTTGCACTGGCTCTGGTGCCAACAGGAGTCGTGGCAATGCTGTGTGGGCTCTGCCCTCCCTATTCACCTGGGACAGTCAGGGCTAAGCTCCTCTGCATCCATTTCACTGTGCCAGGTGGTATTCCCAGGGGAGTGTCCCAGCTCTTCTCATCCCTCAGGTATTATCCCAAGCAATTTGTCCCAGCTCCTGGCTGAGGGTCTTACCTGTAGTTCTGTCTCTGCCCCTTCGTGTTACTTGTGTCCCTCTGGCACCTTCTTCTCCCTGCTCTGGGGTTTGGTTGGCACCTGCAGCACAGGGACAGAAGAGAGGAAGGAAGGAAGGAAGGAACAACAACACTGGTGGAGTGGTGAATGGTTGGACTTCAAGAATCCTCAAGGTTGGAGTAGATCTCTGGGATCATCAAGTCCAACCAACAGGTTGGTCTTTTCCAACCAATGATCCTATGAGTTATCCTGGGAAAAGAGCTGAGTGATCATCACTGCCTGTCAGCCCAAGGACATCACTTCAGTCTCTGTCTAGGTATGTCCTGTTCCTCCTTCCTTAGGTTCAGGAAAGAGAGGAGGTGGATGTCACTGTGGGCTCAGACTAGGGCAGTGGTGCCCATGGATACAGGGCTGGAATGGGAAGAGTCACAGAGACTTCTCCCTGAGTAAGCTCAGCATGTCTGTGGCTCTTTTTCTAGGCTTTCTCCTTGCTCAGGGGGGTCCATTCCCCTTTTCTTCCTGTACTTCTCCACCAGCAATCCTGCACTCCCTTCCTCTCCTGTCCTCTTCTGCCCTGGAGAACTTCCAGCCCTCCTGACATTCCCACTCTCATTTCTCAGTTTCTGCCCTTCTCCTCCTCATGCAACTCATTCTTTCTGCTTCTGAGATTTAAAATCCTTCTGTTTTCATCACCTCTTCCTCCCCCTCTTCCTTTCCCTGTGCATTTTGCTTTCCAGGCCTATCTACCACATGTTCTCTTGCCATTTCTGTGGGACTGGGCTGAACATTGATCACAGCCATCTCGAGCCCTTTTCTCCCTTTTCTCCCAAAGAGCCAATGAAATGTCACCCATGAGATAATCATCATGTTGCTCACGTCCCTTAATTGCTCTCAAAGTACAGTGGAGGCTGCAGAGCCTCTTTGAAAGGCAAGTTCTGGCCTTTGGCTCATTATTGACAGGCTGTTGATAGGCCCCTTTGTTGAGGAGCAATTTGGTCCCTTTTGCTGTACAATTTTTTGGCTTTTTTTTTTTTTTTTTTTTAAAGAAAGCCCTTTCAGAGAGAGTAGATTTTTCAAATAGAGCTGAGCTTTGAATGAACAGGCAGCAGAGTTACTCCTGAGGAGAGGTAGCACACGTGGGAGATGAGAGCTCCCAGCAGCTTCATGCACGACTCCACCAAGAAATCACACTGAAAGCTTCATCCTCATTGCTTTTTAGTCCTTCCCCTCTCAGACCTGGTAATGAGATGTTTGTTTGCAGTGTATTACCAAACTATTAGACTGTTGTGTGTTCCAGTGCTTGGTCCCTGCTAAACAATAGGGTTGAACTCAATCATCTTTGAGGTCTTTTCCAACCTGGTTTATTCTATGATTGTATGGATGAGTAAGTTGACACTTGAGCTGTGCAGCAACTCCAGGGAAGTGATTCTGCCCCTGGACTTGATGCTGGTGAGGCCACATCTTGAATCCTGTGCTCAGTTCTGGGCCCCTCAGCTCAGGAGGGACATTGAGGGGCTGGAGCAGGTCCAGAGAAGAGCAATGAGGCTGGGGAAGGGACTAAGCACAAGTGCCATGAGGAGAGGCTGAGGGAGCTGGGGGTGTTCAGCCTGGAGAAGAGGAGGCTCAGGGGAGACCTCATCACCCTCTGTAACTCCCTGACAGGAGGTTGGAGTCAGGTGGGGGTTGGTCTCTTCTCCCAGGCAACCAGCAGCAGGACAAGAGGGCACAGACTCAAGCTCTGCCAGGGGAGGGGTCGGTTGGATATTGGGAAGAGATTTTTTACAGGGAGAGTGATCAGACATTGGAATGTGCTGCCCAGGGAGGTGGTGAATTCACCATCCCTGGAGGTTTTCAAGGTGAGACTGGATGTGGCACTTAGTGCCATGGTCTAGTGACCACGGTCGAGTTGGACTCAACGATCGATCTTGGAGCTCTTTTCCAACCTGATTGATTCTATGATTCTATGAACTTGTTTATCTCTATTAATGAGAATTCTTTGGGGGTTTTAATATCTACTGATTCAAATGAGCTGAGATATCCTCAGCACAGCAACCCTTTACAGTCTCAAAAGCTTTGGAGGTCTGGGGCAATTGCAGGTGGACCTGTAGAAAGGGAAGAGTGTGAGCAGACAAAGCAGAGACCCTTTGACAGCAGTGTGGAGCCTATGGCACAGACCTGAGCAATTCCCACCTCAGCTGCTGATTCCTCTAGTGCTTTAAAGCCACCTCTTTAACACAGATTTATTTCACTGTGCCCTCCATGTGAGCTGGAGTCCCATTGGGGCAGGTATACCCAAAGTAACCCTACCACATCCTCCAGCATGGCCAAGCTCCATCTAAGACACCTCCCAACACAATCCTTAGCAAAATCTCCAGACTCTATGCAACTCAGCCTCAATCCTGCGAGAAATTAAATTCTTTCCTCTCTGCAACAATGTCCCTTGCAATGATTTTGCCCTTAATGAGCCCTGACTGAGCTGCTGTATTGCAGAGCCACTGGTGTGCATGTTAACAAGGAGCTGTCTCGGTGTGGCTGTGCTGGAGGTGGCCAGTCCTGTAATGGGAATCTGTTCAGCATCCTAAATCCCACATTAGGCTGTGCCTGTAGGAACCCTGGGATGTTCCATGGAGACTGCCTGAAGGTAATCATCCCTCCCACCCTCTGGCTGTCCCTAACTGAGTGCTCTGCTTGCAGCTATTCCAGGAAACAGCTCAGAGATGAGCAGGTTTAGCCCCTAATGCATTCACTAGCAACCAGGGGGGGAAAGTGCTGTTTGATTATGGATGAAAAGGGAAAATGGAAGGGGCTGTGGCATTCAGGGAAAGCTCCAGCATGCTGTGATTTGGTTGGTGCACCCCAAGAGGCACTGGAAGTCCTGGAACTTCATTGTTTGCTTTGAGTGGGTTCAGCTAAATCATGAGCAATCCTTGGAAAACATCATCCACCTTGAGTTTATCTTCGAGTCCTGCTTGACTCAAGTGATGCATCCCAGTAATTCTCATCCCAGAAACCTCTTTCATTCATCACATCCACTTAAACACACGTTTTGTGTGATGGTGTGTCAAACACACAACACAGAGCACAACATACCCACACACATCTACATCAGTGTGTGTTACACACGAGTCCATTTGGTCAAAATCCAGGCAAAGGAATCATAGAATCATAGAATCAACCAGGTTGGAAAAGAGCTCCAAGATCATTGAGTCCAACTTGACCATTGTCACTAGACCATGGCACTAAGTGCCACATCCAGTCTCAGCTTGAAAACCTCCAGGGATGGTGAATCCACCACCTCCCTGGGCAGCACATTCCAATGCCTGAGCACTCTCTCTGTACAAAATCTCTTCCTAATATCCAACCTAACCCGCCCCTGGCAGAGCTTGAGTCTGTGCCCTCTTGTCCTGCTGCTGTTTGCCTGGGAGAAGTGACCAACCCCCACCTGAGTCCAACCTCCTGTCAGGGAGTTACAGAGGGTGATGAGGTCTCCCCTGAGCCTCCTCTTCTCCAAGAGTTCTTCCAAACCCATTCCCTCGCTGACAGAGCAGCAGAAACACAGAACACCTCTCTTCTAAAATGAAGCCACCTAATTTATGTCTTAAAAGCTGTGAACTCATTAGCTGGCAACTATTGTTCCACCTACCTGTGCTGCTCCTCATGTAGAACCTGCACAGAGCTCCCAACACAGTCAGTGCATGGTGAGAACTGCTGAGAGAAAAGAGTGGCTGAATTAGCTGGGGTGGATTAGAAAGGTGATAAAAGATAAGCTAGGAGGAAATCAGATGATAAATAGGTCTGGCAAGATACATGGATAATCATCCTCCCAGGCCAAACCTGACAGGATAATCACTGTTTCTTTTTCTCGTGTTCCATTTGTTCTCAGTGCTTTATGGATTTGGTTTTCTGGTTCCCTGGACAGGAGATCACAATGTCCATCTTTACAGACCAGGGAGATGAGGTGCGTGACTCTAGGGAATGGGTTTAGGTTTAAGGCTAGGACTGCAAAAATCAGTCAAACTGTTGGGTTTAGTTAGTTTTCTTCCGAGCTCCCACTGTGCCTTACCATGAGGAGATGCTAAAACAGAGCTACAATCTCCTTTCCCAGCTCACCTTTGCCAGCTGAGCCCAAGCAGGACCCAGTCCTGTCCTCTCCAGAGTGTGTCCCTGTCCCTGTCACCAAATCCAGGTGATGTCCAGGGCTGGATGCAGCTGCAAGGCACAACTCTGCTCGTGCTCCCTGATCCTGTTGGGATCAGGACACATGGGACATAATTTTCCCTTGATCCCATGGCCATGTGCTCAGCTGCATCCCAACAGGATCAGGGAGAGCAGCTGTGTACCTGGCCATGGGATCAGGAAAAATTCTGTCCCTTCTGTCCCTTCTGATTTCAGGCTACAGATTACCCCTGAGCAAATCTAAACAACCCATTTGAGCAATGAGTCAGCTTGTTAAACATTCCAGTGATGAGGAACTTTCCCAGGTGGGATAAGGCTTGTCTGAACTGGCCTTTGCTCCCCTCATTCCAGAGAAATTCCCATTGTTCCTGCTAGATCCATGCAAGGTCCAAGCCCTGAGCCTCCAGATGGGGATATCCTAACTGAGAGGAGAGCTAAGGAAAGTTTTCCATCACTTCATGGCATTGATTTCTCCCTCTATATCTGACAGGCAACACATAGCAATGGAATATCTGATCAGGCAGAATTATAGACCACAACATGAATCATTTAATGAGCTGAACTGCAAAGATTTGCACTAGGAATGGTGCAATTTTCTCCTTCTTTCCAAGAGAAACTCTGCCCTGATGGGCAGGGTGTGTTGTCCTCCCACAGGAGCAGGGATTGACTATCACTGCTGGTTTTGGGGGGCTTGAATCTATGCAGTTTCCACCTGGGCTGGACTGTGGTGGGAGGACTGTTCATCCTGGCTGTGGAGTTAAGAAGTTAACAATTTCGGATGTCTTATATTTATGTTTCAGACACTTTGAAAGGGACAGATTAAGAGAGGTCCCTGGAATTCAGGATTAGTTGGGCTATGTCATGCTGAGCACCTAAAAATGCTTTGGAAAATCACAGGGGAAGGAGGTTGTGGCTCTGAACATGACTCTGTACAGCCTTAAGTAACAGTTCTCCCCTTGGAGAGACTTGTCCTACTGGGGTAGGACACAGAGGTTTGCTGGTTCTCCACACATCCACGTGTTTCCCTGCAGAGCCACATGAAATATCCATTCTCTGCCCTTCACACCCCCCTGAGCCTCAGTCTCACAAGTAGAATCACTGTGTTAAGTGCTGGAGAAACCCAGAACACAATCTCCATGTCCCAATGAAATTCCAGCCCTGCAATTTCCACGTCCCAAGCCAAGCTCTCAAAGTGGTGCTGTACCCATAGGGCTTGAATTATTGCAGAATTCTGCATGGCTGCAAACACAGCCTTGGCAAACAAACAGCTAATCCTGCAAAAACCCACCCAGCTCCTCCCTCATCCATCACCAGCCATGGCCAGGGCAATTCCTCTTTATCTCTGTGAGTACTAAAGACTCCACAGATCCTGGGAAGCCTTGGGATACTTAGGCACAGATATCAATTTTGAATATTACATTAGCTGCTCCTGAACTATTTTTTTTTCTTTTCCTGTTTTGTCTCCAGGCTGAAATTTAGGAAATTGTATTACATTAATATCCCAACATCTGTTTCACTAAGACAAAGATATTTCAGCATCTAAAGACAGACCATTAGAATAGGATTTACCAAGGAATTTGGGGCCTCACTCCTACACAATTCCAGGTGAGATGTGTGCTGACTTGTTTTGCACATCCCACCACACGCTAGTTTGTTCTAAACCCACTCAGTTTGAATAAGGTGTTCAATAATGATAAAATTTGAGGCCACACACAGATCCCAACAGCCTTTCAGGAAACATCTGCCCTTGCAGAATGTCTACACCAATTTATCACCTGCTTTTCTTCACTTCTGTGCTTTGGGGCCTCATCTGGACCTTAGGGTGGTTGCAAAACCTCCATGGAAGGTTTTGCTTTCCTGGAGGGGTTTGAGTTTAGTGTCTTAATGGAGACAACTCTCACTGAGGTGTGGAGAGGGAGATGAAGAGCATGTAGTGCCAGGACAAGGGGGAATGGTTTCCCACTGCCAGAGGGCAGGGCTGGATGGGATATTGGGAAGGAATTCCTCTCTGGGAGGTGCTGAGGCACTGGAATGGATTTCCCAGAGCAGCTGTGGCTGCTCCATCCCTGGGAGTGTTCCAGGCCAGGTTTGATGGTTCATGGAGCACCCTGGGCTGGTGGAAGATGTCCCTGCCCATGGCAGAGGGTGAAGCTCCATCACTTTAAGGTCCTTCCAACTCAAACCATTCTGAGATTCTGGAGCCAGGCTGGGAATGTTGGGGGTGTCCAACCTGGAGAAGAGAAGTTCCAGGGAGACCTCAGAGCCTCTTCCAGTGCCTCAAGGAGCTCCAGGAGAGCTGCAGAGGGACTTGGGACAAGGGATGGAGGGACAGGACACAGGGAATGGCTTCCCACTGCCAGAGGACAGGGAGAGATGGGATATTGGGAAGGAATTCCTCTCTGGGAGGTGCTGAGGCACTGGAATGGATTTCCCAGAGCAGCTGTGGCTGCTCCCTCCCTGGGAGTGTTCCAGGCCAGGTTTGATGGTTCATGGAGCACCCTGGGCTGGTGGAAGATGTCCCTGCCCATGGCAGGGGGTGGGATGAGATGATCTTTAAGGTCCTTCCAATGCAAACCACTCTGTGATTCTATGATTTGGACAAGCAGAAAAGCCAAACACTTTGCTCAGAGTTCCTTAAGATCTGATTCTTGTCCTAAACAAAGTACCTAAGCCTTGCAGAACCAGGCTAGGTGCCCAAACACCTGTCTGGGGCAGATCCCCTGTCCTCTGTGTCCCCATTTCCATGGCACACAGGGAATGCACATGGATACAGGTGTTCCCAGGAGGCTGAAGACAAACCTCTGTGTGAGGGCATTGCCTGGAGCAGAGCCAGTGCTGGCTCTGTGTGTCACCTCCAGCAAAGCTCTGCCAAAGGGACAACAACCTCCCCGTGTCTACCCAAGCTCAAAGCTGT
>NW_008666396.1:345-2921 GCF_000695815.1 Acanthisitta chloris | reverse complement strand
CTGCTGAGATTCCCAAGCACCTCCCAGTCTCCCAGCTACTACCAGCTGCCAGGATTGCAGTGGAGGAGCAGCTCATCCCTGGAGTGGCAGCAACGCACAGACAAATATTTGTGCAAGGCACACAGAGCCTGGAACACTGTCTGATGGCAGGAGGAGAAGGGAAGGAGGATCCTGCCTTTAACTGCTTTGATTTCTGTTGACTTGTAAATAACCATCTAGATATGGTTTATTTTCATCTAAATGTGGTTTATTTTCACCTAGATGTGGTTTATTCTCATCTAGATGTGGTTTATTTCGTCTAGATGTGGTTTATTTTCACCTAGATGTGGTTTATTATCATCTAGATGTGGTTTATTTTCGTCTAGATGTTGTTTATTTCTAGCAAAGCTTCAGCTCTTTCCTTCCATCAGCCAATGTGGTTCCCTCCTTCCAGATTGATTTCCAGTCTCCTCATTTTGCTGAATCCTTAAAGGGTCAGGAATCCAATTGGATTAAGGGCAGACCTCACCCTGAATCCCTGTTTTTTAGAGCCCTCTGGCAAGGACAGGGTTGGATCCATCTATCCATCCAAAGAAGTGACAAAATCTGCCTTAAACGAATGGAAATGTGACTTTGATGAAGGAATACTCTGCACACTACAAAATGTAGTTAGCTTTGAGGATATGATATCATCTGTCCTCCTATTTTTTTATACTAAATATGAAATCTGATTAGGTAATTTCCCAGAATGCAGATAAAGCCATAAAACAGGGATAGGTATTTGGTGCAATATCATTTTCTGGCTGCTTCTGCAGGGCTGTTTGGGGCAGGAGGGAAAGAAGATGTTTTGGGGTTTTTTTTTGCTCTTATTTTACAGCTGAATTTCTAAAGGAAAAACCCTGATATTGGTGCTAGAAGAGACAAGGCACTGTCCAAAGTGAACCTGAGTTGCACTGAGGGCAGATCAGAGTCACTGAGCAAACACAGAACCAAAGGGAGATGTTAATTACAGAGAGATAACAAAGATCTCTCCCCTCAAATCCCACAGAGAAGCATTTCCACCCCTAGTTTTTCAATGCCTGTAATGTGGCTCTGAAAGCTTTGTGGATATCCAAGGCCTTAAAGGAAATAACTTTCTTTTCAAGTAGTTTTCTTTTTTTTTTTTTCCCCACCCCCTAAATATTTAATCCTGGAGCAGCAAATAGAAGTTTCCTTAAAATGGAGAACAGTTTGTTTCCTTTTCCTCTCAGATCCCTCAGGAAAACAGAGGTGTAAAGGAGACAGAGCCTTGGCTTCAACCACATTGTGCAGCCTCTGTTCAGCAAAGGGTTGAAACCCACATTTAGCAGAGCTGGGGCAGAATTTCCAAGGAACAGGATATTTCCAATGAGCAGAAATTCCCAAGGAACAGGAATTCATCTTGTGAAATCTCAGCTCCCAAAAATGGAGCTAAAACAAATCACTTCAACTGACAATAGCTGTGAATTGCTTCATTTCCAAAGTGCTCAGACACTTTAACCTTTTATCCTTTGTTATTTCCTAAATGCTATCCATGGTTTAAAGAGGAAAAAAGTGTTTTATTTCAGTTTGAGCCACTTTGTAGTTGTAATTTTGCCAGAATAAAACCCACAACTTTGTTTAATTAGATCTCACTCCTTTTTTATTGTGATTATTATCTTTTTGAGGGGAATATTTTGGGGAAAAAATCCACTCTGATTTATTAATTGATCACTTCAATCTCACACAAGCTGTTAAAGGACCCAAAGTGTTCCACTACAACAAGGCAAATTTTGAGGAATCAGACAGAATTAACCACGGAGGAAAAATATATCCAAATAACTGCTCATTGCAGCATCAGCTCCCAACAGAGCTTGGGAAATATCCTGTTCCTCCAATAAACTAGAGGATTTTAACAGCAGCTTTACTCATGGACTAACCAGTCAGTCACATTTTGGGTTTTCAGGATAAAGCTTTGGTGTTGAGTAGATGCACAGTGCAGGTTGTGTTTGGATCCACACAGTCATTCCTGTCTTCCCAAATGTTTTAGCCCCTAGCCCAGGCTGTGATTTTGTCTTCCCTGGGGCTGGCAGGGATGATTGGAAAACACATCCTCATCTCTCCCAACACATCCCAATCTCCCTTCCCAACACATCCAGCCCTTGTTTCTCAGCCAGATCCCAACTTTGCCAGCTGCAGCCACACTCTCCCGAGTGCCCTGCTCCCAACACTTGTGTGTGCCCAGAGCAGGATACAACCTGAGCATCCCTGCCCTGGCCCCGGGCACCTGCCAGGCTGTGCTGCTCCCTGTGCCTGCTGCTCTCCCTTCCCACTGCCCCGGGCAAGGTTCGGGCTGCACTCAGAGCTGAGTGCTGCTCTGGCTCAGGCTCCTGCTGGTGATGCCCTGGGAGAGTCCTGCCCACACCTTCCCACGGGGACCGATGCCCTGTACCCGGTGCCAGGACTCAGTGCTGGCTCCCGGTGCCCGTTCCCGGTGCTCTGTGCCAGTACTCGGTGCCCGGTGTCAGTACCCGGTACCGGTCCCCTGTGCCTGGTGCCCATTCCCGGTGACAGTGCCCAGTTCCAGTGCCCAGTCCCAG
>NW_008666396.1:0-228 GCF_000695815.1 Acanthisitta chloris | reverse complement strand
CCTCCGGACCCTGTCCGTGGTGCTGATCCACAGCTGCACCGCCCGGGATATTACCAGTATCCCCCAGCATCCCGCCGGGATCCTGCCGGGATCTTACCAGTATCCCTCCAGCATCCCTCCAGCATCCCGCCAGCATCTCTCCGGGATCCCTCCAGCATCCCGCCAGCATCCCACCAGCATCCCGCCGGGATCTCACCAGCAATCCCTCCAGCATCCCGCCAGCATCTC
>NW_008666395.1:0-7765 GCF_000695815.1 Acanthisitta chloris | reverse complement strand
TATAAACTAGCAAAGTACAAATATTAATATTTATATATTAATCAACTGGGAATATTTTAGAAAATGAATTTATAATCTGATATTACAATTTCTTCTGTTGATCTATGCATGGCAATCATGAAATCTACATCCATTTCTATTTTTAGGTATTATAGTGAGTTTGCATGTAATATTTAGAATAATTCTAATCAAAATTATTGATTAGTCTCTAATTTGGAGGAAATTTTATACTTTGTACTAATGAAAGATACATCATCTGAGATTTTATTATTAATTATTTCAGCAGTGAGTTCACCTGTACTTATCAATGGCTCAAGCAATATTTTTCACTTTACAGAACAAACTAAGAGGTTAAGATCCCTTTAGAATAGCAATCATCTTGTTTTACCATCACAAGCAGATGCATTCTGTGAAGCAGAAAATACAGATGTCGCAGTACCATAAACATTAGGAGTTCAGAACACATCATGGAGCAATACATGAGTATAATGACAGGAACAATGACCAGAAAATATAAAAAAAAGTTTGAATTCTTCATTAGTTTGAGAGAGGTAAATTTTTCATTCTGTCATCCTAAAACTCTCAGGCCAGAAATAACATGGGCTCACACAGTTGATATACAGACTAAAATGATGGATTAAGGAATCATTGCTATTTGGAAGCAAAGTGGTAACAAGGCAAAGGAAGAAGTGCTGTTAATGATGTATCAAAAATAATAATGAGACATGTGACTAAAATAATACAAAAGTTCTTCATTAACAATTCCAGTGTGTAATTCAGGGAATGAATGATAATATGGAGCAACACATGAAATTTTGCCTTTTTTGTTTCATAGAATCATAGAATCATCAAGGTTGGAGGAGACCCCTATGATTATTAAGTCCAACTATTAGCTTGCCAACTCTGCTGTAACCCCCGAACCATATCCTCCAGCATCAGATCCAGATGCCTCTTAATCTCCCTGGACAATCTATTTCAGTGCCTGACCACCCTAACAACGAAAAAAATTTCCTAACATCTAATCTGAATCTCCCCTGTCTCAGTTTATGGCCATTCCCTCTAGTCCTCTCTCTGCAGGCATGGAGGTAGAGACTGTCCCCCCACCTCTCTACAACCCCCTTTCAGGTAGTTGTAGAGTGCGATGAGGTCACCCTAGAGCTGCCTCTTCTCAAGGCTAAACAAACCCAGTTCCCTCAGCCATTCCTCATACGACATGATTTCCAGAACTTTTTTGAGCCTTGTTGCCCTTTGCTGGACTCATTCCAGCACCTCACTGTCCTTTTTTAATTGAGTACTTGAGTACACAGTACTCGAAGTGTGGCCTCACCAATGCCAAGTACAGGGGGATGACCACTTCCCTAGTCCTACTGACAACACTATTCTTGATACAGGCCAAGATGCCATTGACGCTGTTGGTTTATATTGAACTGGTTGTCCATCAGTACCCCCAAGCCCCTTTCTGTTGAAGAACACTTGAGCCACTCTTCCCCCAGCTTGTAGTGCTGCATGGGTTTGTTGTGTCTCAAGTGCAGGACCAACACTTTGCCTTATTGAACCTCATGCAGTTGTCCTCAGCCCACTGATCAAGTCGGTCCAGGTCTCTCTGTAGAGCTTTCCTGCCCTCAGGCAGATTGATAATGCCACTCAACTTAGAGTCATCTGCAAGTTTACCAAGGGTGCACTCAATCCCCATGTCCATATCATCAATGCAGATGCTAAATAGGACAGGCCCTGATACTGACCCCTGGGGAACACCACTAGTGACCAGCCACCAATTGGATTTAGTTCCAGTCCTATCAAGTGAGTGAAAGGGAATGAAAAAAGCTTCATTTTGACAACATGAAGAACATAGAGAACTCAAGTACAGATGATATCATAGACTCCACTAGATATAATTATACATTTGTATAAGAACATTGATATGATAGGTATATATCAGAAGAAAAATTGTGTTATAAAAGTCAATGAATGTGATTATAAAGCCATAATGTAAACTAGTAGATCCTCTATAGGTATCATTGTACCTACAGAGGGTCATTATGTATGTTTCCAGGCTTCTAATATTTTTAATGTCTTGATCGTGCTTCTATGATTATTGCTGAGATGCTGGTGTGTATACAATTTCCTTCACTGAAACTGGGCAAACTGAGATGCCCATAATATCTAATTTGGCAGGATGAGCTACATAGCAGTTACGGAGGAAGACCAAGGAGAAGAGAAATGCTCATTTAGTTCAAACTCTGCAACTAAAGTCGTACTTTATACTCATGTCTCTACTTCACTAGTCTTCCACTCTGCAGTCATAAACAGTAATTTGACAATATTAATGTTATCTTTTCAGTGTCATGCTATGTCTACATGAAGTACTGATGTTGGTTTATTTAAAAAGAAATAAAGATAAAAAGAAAGATTTTTAATGCACTACAGCAGCCTGTTGTTGCCTTTTCCTTGTTTCTGCTATTCTATTCCTTAACTTTTTCTTCATTTTTCTCATGTTGTCTTCTGAACTCCTCTCTCTCTGTGCTTATAAGGTGCCAGAAAGTTCATGCTACATTATTGTTTGCATCACTAATAAAGGTGCCTCTCTCAGAAGCCCAAATTGTACAGTGTTAAGACTGTGCTAAGGGTAGTATGCTCCTTGGGAGGGTAAGGTCACAGAATGTAGAGTTCTCTGACTTGTAACAAAACTGGCCTCTGAAGCCCATTCACATGCTGAAACAGTAAGATACTGCTGCTGTGGGCTGCCGTCTTGCTACTGGCAGAAATCTGCAATGTGGTGCAGGGTTATATACATGTTTCAGTAGATTTCTAAGTTTTCAGCGGCCATCTGTAAGCAGTGGGGGTGAATGGGCTGCATTTCAGATAACCAAGGCATCCAGAAATATTTCCTCATAGGACACTGTTCCTTCCAGCCCACACTCCAGATGCTGCCATATGTGTGATACAATATCTTGTTGTGAACATGCTTCCTTCAGTCAAAAAGCTTTCTCTAGCTATGCCACAACTACTGAATTTCTTTTCCAGCTGAAGGTACAGCACACTACATGCTAGTTTGTGCAAGTCAGTTTTGCAGTAGAATCTGGCTGATTTTTTTTCTGCAAGAATAACATGGGTGTCAAAATTAGGAGCAGTGTTGTATGTATAATTTTTCAGAAGGAAATGCAAATTTTTCCAGGCATTACTGCAATCCTGTGCCGTGAGAGTATTTTACATTATTATGAAGAGAATTATCATGGCTATTCTGTGATTCTGATTTGAAGTTGCCCAAAAAGTCTAAGCAGTTTGGTAGACTATCATTTTGTTCATCCATAAGATTACCTGAGCAATATCAGAGAGCATCCAGTCAGGAAATGAAGAATAATCTTTGCCACTCTTTCTGGATAACAAATAAGATATAAATTTTAATGTGAGATGAAAAGTATCTTGCATAACTGAACTATTGAAATAGAGCAGTGATTTCTGCTCTAAATAAATACTTGAAAAGAGACAGGAAACTGACACCAAGAAAATACTAAGCTTTGCACCAACTAAAAATTAACTCAGCTTCAGAGAGTACCCTTTTCAGGAAAAGTCTGCTTAGGAATCCAGAAAGTTTCTGAGGTCACCATTTATTTCTATTTCATTCTTCCTTCTCCATATGGAGTGAACATGGGTTTTGGCCTCTAAACACTGGCAGATCTCCCAGAGTGGATGCAAAGGTCTGGACTATCAACATGAAGTCTGACTCAGCACTGATTCCAGCACACTATGAGTCTGGCTTCCTACACTGCTGCATCCATTGAAATCCTGTGGCCAGGAACTTCACTGTAGGGTTGTGACCATTCCTAGGGTAAAACATTCACAAAAAATGCAGCAGTAATTCAGTTCTAACTTGTTTAGAGGACTGGTTGAAAGGGTAATACATATGCACTGGTCTCATCCATTCTCTTCAGATATCCTTAGATCTTCTGTAGGTTCCTCTGCATGTGAGGAATCTGCCCTGCAGCATTTTTCCTATGTGTCACCTAGAAACACATTGATACAGCTTTTTCTTCTTCATTTTAAAAACCAGAGGAAACTTTTCTTCTAACTTCAAGGCTCAGACTTATCAACTACTCAGTGATGTATTTAAGTCTATTTTCTTGCTGCCTTAGAATCTAAGTATGTCTGCAGTGACCATACAGAAAATCTGCACATTATGAAATAAGAATAAACAGATTTTTTGAACAGTTGGGACAGGTGTGAATTGTCCTATATTCATGTTATATGGATATTAATTCTGAGCCCTAATCATGATCAGTCTAGTTAACTATTTCACAATTGACCAATGAAAAGAGAGGAATATGGTTATAAAAAGCTATACTGTGTGTTCTTTCTAATGCGATGAGTGGATAATACTTGGGAAAGTACTGCCTTTTTTTTTTTTTCTCATTCAGAGCTAAAGAACCAAACACTGTGATTAAGATCATAGAAGAATCCAAGTCTTTGCAATGGAAATTGAAACCTATGCTCAACAGAACCTACGCAACTATATTTTTAACATTACATGTTCTTATTGGGTGTTATAAATGGTCAGAATTTGATTATGTGCACAAACCATAAATCAAGCATATTTTCTTCAAAATTCAATGGCTACCTAAACTTTGGGATATCTTCATTATATAACAGTATCTTTGTATACATCTACATTTATGGGAGAATTCTGATGTTTCCTCACTTTAAACTCTTTTTTGTAAAAAAAAATAAAAAAGATAAAAGAAAATATAGGAAACCTATAATTGTTGGTCAAGAGGTTAATTCTGCTGCCAAGACAGTATTTCAATATTTTAGTATTTCCTCCTTGCAATGAGTAGGACATTGTTTGTAAAATTTTTCGTGTTATCTATGGGTAAGATAGTTGCCAACACTTGAAGATCCTGGAAAAAGAAGCTGCAATTTTCCTAGTTTCTTTGCCAGAGTACAGGGTTTTCAAGAATTTAAATTTTAAACTGTGATAACTATGCAGTTAGAGAGTTTCTACAAATCTTTGTAGAACCTTAGCAAGGTATAGAGAGTCGGAAGTGATGAAGTTTGAGATGATTAAGAAGTGAGCCTCTGTGAAGGTTATTTGCTTCTTCTTGAGATATTGCAATTAACTAAGAGTATATGTCTTCTGAAATGGCCCTATACCACCACTGCACACATCCAAATACTTTGGTTGAAGAGCACATTTTCAAACTATTCTTACGGCATCATTTCTAATTATCTATCTGTACCCTCAGCTTTTTGACAGATGGCCATCATTCCCTCAGTACAAAAGCTGGAGACATTTTATCCCCTGACCCCATGCTCGGATGCTGTAGCTGCCTCCCAGCAGGGGTTACTGCTCCCCTGGCCATGCTGGCAAAGCACTTTGTGACCACTGTCTGGTTGCTACAGGCAACATTTGACAGGTGAACCTGAAGAGCCAGTGAATGGCACAGACACTGCAACCTTGGTATGGACAATATTATAAGTGCAGCAGTTCAGAAAGTTATGCAATCGAGATGGGGAGGTAATTTGTAAGATTTAAAAAAATCGACTCTGAATGATTGCCTCTGCAGGGTAACAGAAAATGGTGGGCCTATTCTTGAGCCCTTAGGAAACACAATGCCACCCAACTTGTGTCCATGTTACTCAAGCCCCTGCCCTACCAAAAGAAAGTGGCCTTGCCCATACTGCTTGTTAGAAACAGCTCCTGATTAGCAGCACCGGAGATCAGCTTAACAATAACACAACGTCAGCGATCACGTGCAGAGCTCAAGCTGTGCCCTGGCCCAGCCTCAGCACTAGGCACGGCCTGCTGGAGATTTTTTTCATCTGGGATATACTACTTGCTACTTGTTCTGCTAAAGAAAATAGGCAGTTTTCATGCAGTATGAAAATGAAAGTTCCTCTGCAAATTAGGGAAAACTGCTCATTAGTTCACACTATTAATTACACTTTAAGACAGCAGGCATATGTATGTCTCTTTTTGGCATTTCATAAACAACTTTTTAACCTTTAGGTAAACAGGTCCAAAATACACTGAAATATACTGAAATGACTAAGTGTAATAATCCTTTAAATGATCAAACATCTTTCTGAATAGCCATAGAAAAAATACATCTTTATATGTCCTCTTTTGAGCTGATGAAGCAGAATATGGCCTTAATGCCTCAGAATAGCAAAATATGTAACTTACATTACTGTTTAAATATTATCAAAAGCAGGAGTCAGCACAAAAGCGATGCTCTTATGTAACTTACCCTAAGCAGTATGTAAGAATAAACACTTAGAGACTCTGGCTCTGTTTCATTTTACATTGTTTATCGCTTACTTATAACTGGTTTGTACCACACAAAGTGTATAATTTTTTAAGTTACAGTGGCAGTTTTACAAGTTACAGTTTGTATATTGTTCAAATGTTGCAAAGAGATTACTCCATTCTTTTACATTTTAACAGAAGTAGGTTTAAAGGCAGTATCTGTCAATTTCCCTGTTTAGACTAAAAACTTTGTGTGAGAGGCTGGTAACAAAATAGAAACAGTCAACCTCTAGGACGAAAAAGACATTGTTAATCTGAATAGGGAACCAGACCGAGATTTAAGAAAATGCTAAGAACAGGTAAAGATCAATTATTAACTTAAATTTGAAAGATGGGTATCTCATCTATTCAAACTCCTTTCTGAGCCTTATTCTGCAACAACACCATAGCAGAGCATTTCACTTGGTGGATTCTTATGATGTTTATCTATTGCCATAGAATACCTTCCTGAAAACAGAATCACAATTACATTGGCACTTAATCATGAGCATGCACCTCAAGGAAAGAAATTGAAATATAAATTTGGCAGTCCACAATCACTTCAGCTAAATGGAAAACATTTAGTATTTGCTTGGATCTGAACAACAAATGTTAAACACCGTTCACAGATTTCATCATGTTCTCTTGTTTAATAGCAGTGGTTTTGCAAATTCAGTTATCATTTATGAACATTATTTTCTAACACACTATGATGGAAAATTTTAGTACATCACCATATTGGAATTTCTGCTGCTTAAATGAAGACTTCTGCAATATTGCTCCAACAAAGTTTTGAGAAGTCAAGCCAAAAACTGTTCCTGTTGAGAGTATTTTGACCGCAGATGTAAGATTTAAAGCAATGCTTAACACTTTACCTGAACACGTCATTTAATTCCTGCTAGTGAATCTGTGAGGACACTTTATATTGTAGTACATTCATGTGCTGGATCTGAAATTTCTGGAAGCACAGAAATAGACATTTCAGTATCAAGTGTTCTTACTTGGCATCAGTGAAATCAGGCTGATTCTGTTTTGTGTGGGTGGGGCTTTTTTCCAAGATTTTTGAAAAGTTAGTGTTTGACAACACCGAGAACATGATAATGGGTGTGCAGTGCTGAGCAACGCACCAAGGTACAGAGAGCTCGGTCAGTTCATGGTGGTGACTTACAACTGTATCTGTAAATGAGATGATTCACTCGTTAAAACAAAATGTTGAAGAGAAATTTTGTCCTAAAGAAGCAGACTGTAAACACGAGCATTGCTAACGGTTTGAGCTTTGTCAAAACACTTAATTGGTATCGGTAACGGGAGCATCAGACGTTGGCTTCTACTGCGCAAGAAAAAAATCTTCACTATCATCACTGTTCAGGAGAGCAAAACGAAGGAAGCCGAGGGAGTCTGTCGGCTCGTCTCCCTCGCCCAAGTCCCAGCCCGAGCTCTCGGGGCGGGTCAGAGCTGGGCGCGGCGGGAGCGAGCGGCAGG
>NW_008666394.1:0-736 GCF_000695815.1 Acanthisitta chloris | reverse complement strand
TTTCCAGCCTTTTTCTCGGCATCAATGGTCTATCTTTCTACCTCTGCATGCCTGAAGTAGAATACATTCTGTCATATAATTCATGTGCACCTTTTGAAAGACTTGTTTTTCTGTTCCATCATCTGTTATATAGTGACAAACTCCTCAAGATTCTCTATTGTCATACACTGCTGAAATCTGTTGGAATTGCTAATGTGGTTATGTACAAGATAGATGCTTACATCTAATCTAGTTACTGAATTCATACCCAGTGGAGACAAATGAGATTTTGCATAGGATGACTCATCTCAGCCAAAGATAGGTACTTGCAGGTCAGATGAATAAACTGCTGGAAGAGCCTATTTCAACCTGCTGATTTGTAAAGGGTGTTTGTGGCAACTGGGCTAGACTTAGATATCTGATTTTTTACATGCCCAAAGCTAGGTGAGACCACCAACTTCTCCAACTTCCTGTGCAGAATAATGTGTGGATATTCAGAGACAAAAAGCATCTTTCCAAAGAACTTGCATAATACAACTGAACCCACAGATATCCTTTTTATGAATTTTGGGGGAGGGGGGATTTTTAGTTGCTTCATTTTAAGAAAGATGGCTCCTTTTTATGTTTAGCTCCTATTTATGAGTATTTCACAAGGAGAGCACACCACAAATAAGAAATTGCATTGGTATTTAAATTTTTAAAGATCATTAATAGGCTGTAAAAAGATAAAATGTAAATGTTGTTGCTATTTAGTTCT
>NW_008666393.1:2716-5765 GCF_000695815.1 Acanthisitta chloris | reverse complement strand
GCCACCCCGGCAGGGCATATATAGCCCTGGCACGGCCCTGCCGGCGCCGGCACCGGCACACTGCCCTCCCCTGCCCATCGCCCACGGTGCCAGGCCCACATGGCCACCCTGCTCTGGTTGACATTGCCACCGCAGGAGGTGCAGCAGCCCCGTGGTGCCCAGCCTGCAGCAGCACTGTGCCCGTTTCTCCCCTCCGAACACTGAATGTTTTAATTGGAGCATCACTCTGTGCCCACACATGCCTGCAGCACTGCTCTGAAGATGCCAGCAAGACCTGGGTGTTTGAAGTGCTTCAGGAGTTGGGTTTTTACCAAATGATGTATAATCAAAGCTGACACTGTACCAACCATCTGAGTGCCTGAAAAACGTTGTTCTGCATTGGGGATGTCCCTGATCATTGGCAGAGCAGTTCTCTTGTCTTTTAGCCCATTTTCCCCGTGCTGTGCCACTCTGTACCACCCCTGCACTCATGGTGCCAAACCCCAATCAGGGTTTTGGGGCATCAGCTCTGTCTGGCTGACACAGGAGGAGGGGTCACTGGTGCCAACCTGGGGACACGCTGGCACCAGTCCCTGCGGCAGCTCAGCCTGCAGTGCCACATCTCCTGCACCCCATGGCACCCTGTGGGGACCTTCCCCTGACTCCCACCAGGCCTCTGATCATCTCCTCTCCCTGTTTGCCTGCCATGACCCTGGTCATCTTGTAAATACCTGCACACTCCTTTCCAACACCCCCAGCTTCCCGCAGCATCCAGCTCTCCTGGGCAGTACCTCACCCGAGGTGCATGATCAGAGAGCTCAGAGCCCTGTGTTTTGACATCATCTTTTGTTCCACTCATGTGCCACCAGAACCGTTGGGATCCAGCTGCACCCTCGGGGCTATTGCTCAAAATCCCTAACAAAAAGCATTGATCGATCCCTTCTTTTCCCGAGGTTTTCAGCAGCTCTGCCGTGCCTGAGGTGTGTGTGGGTGTGGGAGCTGCTGTCCCGTTACCCTGGGCAGTGCTCCAGCCTGGTTCTCACCTTGATGCTGAGCAGTGGTTTATGATTCATAATTTCAATTTGCACTCATTTCCATGGCTTTTATCCAGATTTCTGATTTAACCTGCCCTCTCTTCCTCCCAGAGCCAGGGCAGGTGTTCCACTCGCTGCCTCCTTTGTGCCTCCTGGTCTTAACCAGCAGGTCTCACCCACACCCTGATCCTGGCTCTGCTTCCCCTCCCAGCTCCCAGCACCTTTGGTATTGGAAAACCACCTTGGAGGGGCTGATTTCTGCTCCTGATGGCTGCTCTGCACTGCTCCACATTACTCCGAGCACTTGGCAGCCCCATGGATTCCCTGACCCCCTGCTGCAGCAGGGCTGACAGCAGAGATCTGTCCTTGGCAGTTCCTAAGCCCCCCAGACACAAAGTCTCTGCCCTCCCCATGGAGCATCCCTCCCACTGGCTGCAAGTGGTTTGGAAAGCCTCTCACTGTGCCATCCCACATGTGCAACTCCAACACAGCAAAGAGCTGCCCAAGCAGCAGAGACCCAGAGTTGGCACAGCACAGCTGCAGTGGGCATGGGCATGAGGTTTGTTCTGCCCTGGTGAATCCCACTGCCTGCAGAGCTCCTGCTGCTGCATCCTTGCCCATCACCAAGCTGCACCATGGGTGCACCCAGACACAGCTTGAACTCCACACAGCCACATCCCAGTGCCAGGACACAGCACAGAGACCAAGGGAATGGTGGTCACTGTGCTGGTGGTCAGTGCAAGCTGAGTTTAACTCAGGTCACAGCAAGAGGCTGGGGACAAATTGTGCCAAAAGGGCTTTTGCTGGTGTTGCAGGTGCCAGGGACAGGTTGTGCAGTCCCACTGCAGCCAGGGGCAGCTGGAGGCATTGAGCCCCCCTGGCTGCTGTGCTCTCCTGCTCTGCCTCCCCCGCAGTGCCTCGGGCTGCAGCTGCACAAAGGATGCTCTGGCTCAGCCACCTGGGAGTTTCCTGGCAAATGCTGTCCCAAAACACAGCACTCCCTGGCAACACAGGTTTTCCCGCTTGGCCCAGCAGCCTCCTTTGTCTGCTGCCCACTCTGAGGCACAGACTGGGTGGGTGCCTCTGCCAGGACCCCTGCCCTCGGCGCCCTGCACGGTCCTGCCACCACCCCAGGATGAATTGGGATGTGTGTGGGTCACTGTGAGCAAAGCTCAAAGGCATTTAGGTCCCCAAAATGCAGGTGCAGCAGGCTCTTTCCAGTGCTCAGAGACTGGAGACTGTGGCAGCACTCCCCAGATCATGACCTGAAACTCCAGTCCCTCTCATGCCTTTACAGACCTGCCCCCCACTTTGCTATGTCCCTGGTCCTTGCTTGTGGCCCTGGTCCATGGCTGCTGTGTGCCCAACCTGCAAACATGCTGCCCCAGCTCTCAGAGAGGGCTGCTCTGCCCTCGCAGAGCAAGTGGAGACGTGTCCTTCCTCCCACTTCCCAGAAATGGGTGAGGAAACATTCCCAGGCCTCCAGCACAGGCAGTGTTGCCCTGTGGGCAGGAGGAGCACTGCCAGAGCTGGAACACAGCCCCAGCCCAGCCCCATGCTGGGGAGGGCACATGCAGACCCTGGGGGTGATGCCCTGGCTCTGCAGCTGTGGGGCAAGGGGGTCGGAGCCCATGCCCGGTGGGCCAGGGGAGCAGGAGCCTGGACGTCCCAGCTCATCAGCGTCTCTCTTTGTTCTACCAGGTCCCTCCTCCCAGCCATGTGCTGAGTTAGGGGTTTCAGTAATGCTCCCCTGGGCTCTGTCTCTATCTGGAGGCTATAAAAACCCAGCTGGAGGCTGCGGAACACGTCACCTCCCTGGGCACCAGCGCCTCACCCCAGGTAAGCACCAGAGCCTGGGACAGCTGTCCCTGTCCCTATGGATGGGGCCTGGGAGTGAGCAGCTGTGGGAAGGTGTGGAGGAGCATCCAGGATCCGGGGATGGACCTTGCCTCAGTGCAGGGAGTGGTGGAGGGGGATTGGGGGATCAGGGGCCATCACTGGCTGTGGCAGCGTGCTGATGGTCAGCGCGGGCACAC
>NW_008666393.1:2412-2673 GCF_000695815.1 Acanthisitta chloris | reverse complement strand
GCACGGGGGCTTTGGCTCAGGGATCTGCCAGCAGGAGGAGGAGTCTCCCTGGGCACGAGCAGGCAGCATGCTCACCCGCTGGAATGCTGTGCCCTCGGCCAGGACAGCTGCCAGGGCCAGGTGCCCACTACTCCACATGGCCCAGGCGGCAGGGAGAGCTCCAGCCCACGCTCTTCATTTGCTCCAGCGTGGAGCAATCCCCTTGTTGCCCACCACACTGCTGATGAAGAGATGTGCGTGGGTTCCTGAGGGCATTTTCAT
>NW_008666393.1:2128-2402 GCF_000695815.1 Acanthisitta chloris | reverse complement strand
TAGTTTTAACACTCCTGTGCCCCTATGCCCTGCAGACCCACCATGACTCACCGCTGCAAGAGATCCTCCGGGCTCTGGAAGGTACAGGAGCACAGGCAGGACCAGCACTGCTCCCTGTGAACACCTGGAAAAGGGGCTGCAGCATCTGCTCAGGGTCCCTGCACTGCCAGAGCCCCCTGACTCCCTCCATCCTCCCCAGATCGTGGTGTGGGATGAGCCTTTCTTCCAGGGCAAGAGGCACGAGTTCACCACCGACTGCTACAGCACCCCAGAG
>NW_008666393.1:1769-2076 GCF_000695815.1 Acanthisitta chloris | reverse complement strand
TGCTACAGCACCCCAGAGCACGGTTTCAGCACCGTCCGCTCCTGCAAGATCGAGAGCGGGGCGTGAGTGGGGGTCACGGGGCACTGCCACCCCGCGGTGCTGCGGGACCCCACGGATGGAGGGGGGTTGGAGGATGGAGGTCTCCAGTTCCTTTTGCCACCTGAACCATGGGGCTGCCTCCTCCAGGCTGGCCCCGGGTGTGAGCGGGGTGGTGGGCACCCCGGGGGTCTCACCCCCTCCCTCCCACCCCGGCAGGTGGGCAGGCTTCGAGCACTGCGGCTTCCAGGGCCCGCAGTTCGGTCTGGAG
>NW_008666393.1:503-1195 GCF_000695815.1 Acanthisitta chloris | reverse complement strand
TCTGCTCTGTCGCAGGTGGGTGTGCTCACAGTACCCGGGGTACCGGGGCTTCCAGTACCTCCTGGAGAGCGACAGCCCCGCGGGCGAGTACAAGCACGTGCGGGAGTGGGGCTCCCACGCACAGACGGGACAGGTCCAGTCCAGCCGCAGGGAACAGGCCCCAGCTGCACACCCTGGGCAGTCTGTCCCGCAGGGCAGTGGGGGCAAAGCTCAATAAAGACTGAGTTGTCCAAGGCGGCGCTGGCAGTTGGGGAGGGAGGGCCACGAGGGAGGGGTGTAGCTGGGAGTGATACCATGCCCAGGGCAGAGTGGGGGCTCTACAAGGGCAGGGGTGGGCTGGGGGGGACCTTTTCTCCCTCTGTAGCCAGTATAGGTATCCACATGTTGCTGTTGCAGACAAGCAAAGCCCTGTGTAAGCCTGGCTGTGGTCTCAGGGGGTCTCCAGAGCCCCTACATCACCCCACCCCACAGACCCCATCTGCTCCACCAGCACTGTCAGGGATTGGAAGTTGCTGCTGGATCCAGCAAGCTGCAGCTGCACACTGTGCACCCATCTGCACACCCCTGCACCCTCCTGCACCCATCCCTGCACTCCTGCCCACCTATGCACACCCTGCACCTACCCTGGCACCCATCCCTCACTCCTGCACACCCTGTGTGTAGCCAGAGGTGGAAATGTGGCAGGGAAAAGG
>NW_008666393.1:0-428 GCF_000695815.1 Acanthisitta chloris | reverse complement strand
TCCTATCCATGATATTTGCAGCAGCAGGGCTGGCAGTGGAGGGAATGCTGCCTAGGAAGGGATTCTCTCTGCAGGAAATCACAATTAAAAAGGCAAAATGGAAGAAGAAGCAAAAAATGTTGGGATGGGCTGAGTGAAACCCTCCTGTGCCCCAGGGCAAACACATCGGGGCCAGACCCGAGGAGTGGAGCTTCCCAGCCCCTCCACGGCCACAGCTGGGGGGGAGCCCTGTCCTGGGCGCACACCCCCTGCCCCTTCTCAGCCCCAGAGGGATGCGAGGGGCCGGGAGCGGGACCGGCACACAGCCAGGCACGGCGAGCAGCTGGCGGCGGGACCGACGGTCCCCGGGGACCCGGCGGGGACCAGGAGAACAATGCGGAGCCGAGCAGCTGCACAGCGCTGCGGAGGGGCTGTCACAGCCCCCGGGC
>NW_008666392.1:355-901 GCF_000695815.1 Acanthisitta chloris | reverse complement strand
TGCCCTCCACCCCCTGGGCTGCTCCGCAGGTCCCCACTGGCTCCGTGCTGGGATTCCTGGTTGATAACCAACGCCGGGATCACCACAGCTCCATCGCCCACTCTTGCCTACCTTCATTTGTTTATTCCAGAGGTGGTTCTAGCCTCAAACTTCCCGAAGTTTCTCAAATAATGGGGAGTTTTTCCACTGGTGGCCTCATGGGGTGTGGGGGAGATGACGCCGCCGGGTCCTGCGGCTGTGGCTCAGCCGGGTATGGTGGTGGGAGACATCCGTGGAGCCTTGTTGCTTTTCCAAACAGTGTGGCACATGCCATGCTGGCCGGGGACAGCCCTGCCCCGCTAGCGGGATCGGGGTGCGGAGTGGCTGGCTGTCACACGGCTGGCCCTTGGGGACCCCCTGACCTTCCGATGCTGAACACGGGGAGCCCCTGGAGGGGATAGCTGCGAGGTGCCAGGGTCCCCTGCTGTGCTGGGGACGCATTAGGAGGGTGATGGCCACTCCTGCCTGCAAGCCGGGCTCCTCCGGTGCCAGGCAGGTATTTTCCCT
>NW_008666392.1:0-232 GCF_000695815.1 Acanthisitta chloris | reverse complement strand
CTCCCTCCCAAAAACCGGGCGAGAGGCAGCCCCATCCCGGGGAGGTCAGTCAGGGTGCTGCCCGGTGGGAAAAGTCCCCGCTCCCAGCCTCGCTGCTCCTGCCTCCTCCTGCAACCCCGGCTGACCTCTCCATCCCTCTCGCCTCCCCCCGGTGCAGGGGGGCTGTGGGGGTTCCCCACGGAGGAGCCAGAACAGTTTGGGAAGGCAGTCACGTCACTTTGGCCGGGCGAGA
>NW_008666391.1:0-3522 GCF_000695815.1 Acanthisitta chloris | reverse complement strand
GAGGCGTCTCCCAAAGCATCCCGGGCTTGTTTCGCAAGGAATGACAGCCCTGAGTCACCGCCACGGGGTCCCCACTGTCGCGGGTCTTCCCCGGGGTTTGGGGGGATTTGTGTTTTTTTACCAACACCTTCTCCTCGGGGTGCTCATCCCCACTGCAGTCACCTTGGGAGGAGGGATCTGGGGTATGGGTACCACTTGGGAGGAGGGATCTGGGGTATGGGTACCACTTGGGAGGAGGGATCTGGGGTATGGGTACCACTTGGGAGGAGGGATCTGGGGTATGGGTACCACTTGGGAGGAGGGATCTGGGGTATGGGTACCACTTGGGAGGAGGGATCTGGGGTATGGGTACCACTTGGGAGGAGGGATCTGGGGTATGGGTACCACTTGGGAGGAGGGATCTGGGGTATGGGTACCACTTGGGAGGAGGGATCTGGGGTATGGGTACCACTTGGGGGGTGGAAAAGCCCTTGGGGCATCCTGGTCTGCGGATGCAGGTCCCTGAAGGCATCCTGGTCTGTGGATGGGGGTCCCTGCAGGGCAGAATCACCTTTGCAAAAGCATCCCAAGCTCTGGGATAGGGGGAATAAGGAGGAACACATAGAGAGGGACAGCAATGCCCAGCGGGTGATGCCCACTCGCTGGTGTGAGATGAATTTTCCAGGCTCAGCTGGTCCCTGTCCCACACACCCCCCCAGGCAGCCCCAGCATCTTCCCAGGGCAGGATCCTGCTCACCAACATGGGCAAAGAGTTAATTACAGGCTGGGCTGGAAGCGCAGGATCTTCAGCCTGATCTCTGGTGCGGGGGGAGCAGCCCAGCCCCTCTGTGCCCAGACAGCCCCAGGGCACCCCCAGAGCTGCGACCCTGCTCGGCCGGGCGAGTCCAACCGGCCCTGCCCCACCACCGGCTGCGACTCCTCCCTCTTCCCGGCCTTGATGCTAATCCCTGTGGTTCTCCTCCCTCTGGAAAAGGGGCTTTCCTCCCAGCTGCAGGTACAGACAGCTTTTTTCCAGGCTGGGCAGAAGGTGCTGCTCCCCACCAGCCTCTCGGGAGTGGGATGCTGCAGACTGGAAAATCCTGCCCTGGCTTGGGTGAGTCCCTGTCCTGGGACAAAATTCTCAGGGCCAGGAAAGGCTGGAATCTCAAAGTCATTACGTGCATGGTACATTTATACGTGTAGGTGTCTGTGCCTGGCAAAACAGCCTCTGCACTGGCACTGGGGTGGGGATGGAGATGCCCATGATGATTTCCCATCCCCACCATAATTTCCCATTCCCATGATGATTTCCCACCCACACGATGTATTCCCATGCCAACAATTTCCCATGCCAACTGTGATATTTTTGGGGAGGAGGGGGAAAGGATGGGGCTGGAACAGGGGACCCTGCAGTGCCACAATTGTGTGCTGCCCCATCCTGCCCCAGTGGTTGGGATGGGATGATTTTGGGATACTTTTGGGTTGCTTTTGTTCTCACTCTTCCTGCCCCAAGGGGCAACTGCTACTCCCAGCAGAGTTTGAACCACACCAGTGCTGCGTGGCCATGATGAGGAGCCCTTGGGGTGTCCCTCTGAGAGGGTCCCCAGGTGGTACTGTGGGGGTTGCTCCTGGTGGGATGGGGATGCTGATACTGGTGGTGATGGTACTGGAATGGGCTAGAGATGCTGATTCCAGGGATATCAGTGCCAGGATGGGCTAGGGCATGTTGATACTGGGAGTGCCAGTATCAGGATGGGGTAGGAGTGTCTGTACTGAGGATCCTGGGATCAATTCAGGGATACTGGTACCAGTGCTGGTGCAGGGTAGGGATGCCAGATGGTGCAGGCTGTGGTGTTGGGGTGAACTGGGGTGCTGGGACTGAGACAGTGACATTGGTACCAGGGGGACTGCTAACAGCACATTGATGCTGGTTCTGGTACTGGGAAAATGATGCTGATACTGGTACTGGGGTGGTGATGCTGATACTGGTACTGAGGTAGCGATGCTGGTTATGGTACTGGGAAAACGATGGTGATACTGGTACTGGGGTGGCGATGCTGGTCATGGTACTGGGATGGCAATGCTGGTTCTGATACTGGGGTGGTGATACTGGTACTGGTACTAGGATGGTGACGTTGATGCTGGGGTGGTGACTGGTACTGGGGCAATGACGTTGATACTAGAATGATGACATCAATACTGGGGCAATGACGTCGACACTGGGGAGGTGACATCGATACTGGGGCGATGACGTCGATACTGGGGCGATGACATCGATACTGGGGGTTGACATCGATACTGGGGCAATGACGTCGACACTGGGGAGGCTGGGGGTTGACATCGGCGATGACGTCGATACTGGGACGAAGATGTATATACTGGGGCGATGACATCGATACTGGGGGTTGACATCGATACTGGGGCAATGACATTGATGCTGGGGGTTGACATCGATACTGGGGCGAAGATGTATATACTGGGGCGATGTCATCAATACTGGGGAGGTGACGTCAATACTGGGGCCATGACGTCGATACTGGGGCGATGACATCGATACTGGGGTGATGATGCCGATACTGGAATGGTGACATCGATTCTGGGGCGATGACGTCAACGCTGGGGTGATGACATTGATACTGGGGCGATGACGTCGGTACCGGGGCGATGACATCGGTACTGGGGAGATGACGTCGATACTGGGGCAATGACATCGGTACTGGAACGGTGACGTCGATACTGGGGCGATGATGTCGACACTGGGGAGGTGACGTCGGTACTGGAACGGTGACGTCGATACTGGGGCGATGATGTCGACACTGGGGAGGTGACGTCGGTACTGGAACGGTGACGTCGATACTGGGGCGATGATGTCGACACTGGGGAGGTGACGTCGGTACTGGAACGGTGACGTCGATACTGGGGCGATGATGTCGACACTGGGGAGGTGACGTCGGTACTGGAACGGTGACGTCGATACTGGGGCGATGATGTCGACACTGGGGAGGTGACGTCGGTACTGGAACGGTGACGTCGATACTGGGGCGATGATGTCGACACTGGGGAGGTGACGTCGGTACTGGAACGGTGACGTCGATACTGGGGCGATGATGTCGACACTGGGGAGGTGACGTCGGTACTGGAACGGTGACGTCGATACTGGGGCGATGATGTCGACACTGGGGAGGTGACGTCGGTACTGGAACGGTGACGTCGATACTGGGGCGATGATGTCGACACTGGGGAGGTGACGTCGGTACTGGAACGGTGACGTCGATACTGGGGCGATGACGTCGACACTGGGGAGGTGACGTCGATACTGGGACTAAGATGTATATACTGGGGCGATGACGTTGATACTGGGGCGATGACGTCGATACTGGGGCGGCGCGTCCGGGGGCTGTTGTCCCCACAGTGACCGATAGGCGGCGCCACAGCCTTTTTTTCGGAGGGAGCGGCCAAGCGGAAGCGGAAGTGGAGGCGGAAGCGGAAGTGCTCCCCGCGGGCGGTGCCGGCGCCATCATGGTGGGCAAGAGCGGCTCTGGC
>NW_008666390.1:18137-32911 GCF_000695815.1 Acanthisitta chloris | reverse complement strand
CGGCTCCTGCTCACACTGTGCTGCACAGAGCGCAGAGACTCCCGGGGGTGTGTGTGTGTGAAGGGTTTTTGTGGCCCAATCATAGAATAGCCTGAGTTCATCGAGGGTGGAATCACCCCGGCTGGAAGAGACCTCCAGGATCCTTACTGTGGTTACTAGACCATAGCACTAAGTGCCACATCCAGTCTCAGCTTGAAAACCTCCAGGGAGGAAAAGATATTTAAGATCACCAAGTCTAACTGTTTACCCGACGCTACCACTGCAGCCCCTAAACTACTACATCACATCACTCAGCGCCAGATCCAGATGCCTCTCAAACACCTTCAGGGGTGGTGATTCCATCACCTCTCTGGGCAAAGCTACCCCAGTGCCTGAACACTCGAACAGGGGAAAAAAATTCTATTATCAGGACAAAAGAACCTGATTTTATACCATATAAACAACCTCCTGGCAAGGGAGGCAGAGGGACTGGGACCACTGGGAAATGAAAGTCACAAGCCACAGTGTTGGGGGATAAAATGAAGAAAGAGTTCCAGCAGAGGGAGCAGAACGTGGAAGCAGCTTCTTCTCAGAAAGTGTGTCACCAGACTCAAAAATGGAATTCCTTCCTGTTTGTGCTAAACACTTACACAGTTTCTGAAGTCAAGAATTTGAATCACAGAATCAGTTAGGTTGGAAGGGACCACAACTGGTCATCTGGTCCAACCTCCCTGCTCAAGCAGGGCCATCCTAGCACATGGCACAGGATTGTGTCCAGATGGGTCTGGAGTATCTCCAGTGAAGGAGAATCCAGGACCTTTCTGGGCAACCTGTTTTAGTGCTCAGTCACTTGTACAGTGAAGAAGTTCTTTCTCATGTTCAGATGGAACATGCATCAGTTTCTGCCCATTGCCTCTTGTCTTACTGGTGTGCACCAGCAAGCAGAGCCTGATCCATCCTCTTGGCACCCCAGCTCAGATACGTCATGAATGAGGTCCCCATCTCTTATTGAGACTGAACAGCCCCAATTCCCTCAGCCTTTCCTCATCAGGTGCTCCAATCCCTTCAGCATCTTCACTGCCCTCCACTGAACCTGCTCCAGGAGCCCAGAACTGAACACAGCACTCTGGACCTGCTCCAGGAGCTCATGACCCTCTGCTACTGAGAGACATTCAGAAGAACCACAGAATATCCTGAGCTGGATCATTCGAGTCCAGCTCCTGGACTTCACCCCAAAGTAGAAACTTACCTTTTGCAGCTTTCCAGCAGTCATTAATACCCACCACTGCTCCACTCATTTCTGTGTCACACACTGCCAGGATGGTACAGACAGACAGTACAGAAAATTCAGCCCTGCAGAAAATTCAGCCCTGCTCTGCTTTTGAGAAACACTCCAGTCCACAAAGAGCTTCATAAAGTATGAATGGCTGTCTTGAAAAAATATTTCTTCTGATACAGGTACTGAAATTATCAACAATGAAACTTTTATATCAAACAAGAAAAGCATGGCTTAAAATCCATGTGACTTTTAATTCAGAGATTACCAACATTATTAAACCAGCCAACTATAATACATCTAGCAGGTTGCAATGCGTGTGGTTCATCTAGAAAGCTGTTCCAGTAAAAAAGATTAATTTATATACAGAGCTGAAATATACAATTACTCTTGTTGCAGAACATCCCTGAATAATCACAGCCAGGTGAAGGTGGTTACTCAGTTTGTGGATTCATAAATTGGTGTTCTCTAAGATGCAATATGTAGTGAAGTGAGAGGAGATGTGGAACAGGTCAATTAAAGTGGCCAAGGCAGTGGAGCATTGAACTTACATGAGAAATATGATGAGGTGGGAACTCAGCCTGGAGGCTGAGGAAGAGAGTCAAGAATCACAAAAGCAACTCAGTTGCAAAAAAAAATAAAATAAGGCAACTGACTGAATTCTTTAAGACAAGAACCAGTGGCAGTCACTGAAATAGAGACCAGTTTAGAGGTGTCAGAAGTTCTTCTTTACACAGTGTATGGTACCTGTAATCTGTTGCCACAGGTGTTTATGGAGGCAGATTGTACCGGGAGATTGCAAAGAGAGAGGAAAATCTAATGGCAATATGGATGAAGAGTAAAGGCTGTGACAAACTCTTTGACAACCTTCATCCAGTTACAGCTGCTGCTGCTGAACTGGGAGGAGTGCAAAGAGCAGATAGGAACCAGGCTGATGTGCTCTCCCCAACTGACATCCCTTGCTGTGACTGTCAGATAAGATGTTTGGCTCATACTCCCAGGAGGTGTTTTTGTGCCCTGCTGTTCCTTCTGTGTGTTCCGAGACAGAAGTGGCTGCAGCTGCACAGCTGTTCTTGCAGTGCTCTGACCAGAACACAGCTACAAAGCAAGTAATGGGTTTTGTGGTTCCTTTTTTTTGACTATCAAGACACACTTTGTCATCTCGCTCATTTTCCATTGTCCTGTGCAAAACTACAGTCAGCACTATTACGTTTACAGTTACTGAACAAGCAGCATCAAAGGTTAAAAAATAGCATAACACAAGCCAAGCTGACCACAAAACAGATTTGTTTTTAAAGGATATGCAAATCAGTGTCACCCTGATGATTATGGGTAATTCTAAAGCATCAAGGAGACATTAACAATGTTGTAGGAAATATCTGCTGTGCCTCTTTTTCAGTCCTTTCTTTCTGTAGAAAAATAGTTTCTTTTCTTCATTTCCCTTTTCACAGACTCCACACTGGGCTAAAGCCACTGTTCATCCAATAGCCAAACGTTCAGCCTGTTTGGCTTCCAGCAGAAGAGGCTGTTTTGTACACTTACTGATGATCTGAAGTAGTCAAAAAACCATCAATCAGTCTTCAAAACCTCGAAATGGCCTCAAGAACAATGAACTTCAATTAGTTTTGCCTTCTGTTTCCTGAGCCTGTGTGGCACCTTTTGATCCTATTTCCTCAAGAAACATGAAGTCCACAAACTTGAGAGTTCTGTTTGTGCCAAGGGAAGCTGAAATTGTCATCACTTTCAGCCAAGAGTTGAGGCCTTAAGAAAATATCAGATGTTGCAGCAAATACATGACCAAATTGGCAGTACTGGAATAGAAACATCTGAGACATGGCTGAGTCTCGAACTTCACTTGGAATCTTGGCCAGAATTTTCATGGCTAATAGAAGTAATCAGACATAGATTTCAACCCATTCCTTCATGCAGAGAGAACAAGCTGTGAAACTTGTGCTGACATCCAGATGTTCTCTAAATTATGCAGCTTCGATTCAAATCTGTTTCAATCACGATACTGAGAGAAAGAAATATTTGATGTCAGCCATGAAGGCTGATGGTTTGGATGATCCTCTCATTTGTTAGATGAAATAGGTTCTAGCTCTCCCTGTCTGAATGTGTTTCAGTGTTTTCCAGGAGTTTCCCAATAACCTAAGGCACTATGTGTTTACATCCCTTGTTGTGGATTAGTGTCACGCTGGGTGTTTCTGCAGCTTCACACATCGTCCCCGTGGGTTGTCACTTCTCAGTGGCAGTGGTGGGGTGATGAAACTCCTTTCCCTCTTCTTCCACAGGAACCATGACATCATTTCCTGGAAAAGACTCCGTTTCCTGCTCTGGGTAGTGCATTGCCAGTTCCTCTTCTGTGTCTTCCTGGGCTTCAGTGTTACTTTCACATCCTCTAGCAGTGCAGTTCTTGCCACTAGGCACTTCAGAAACAGAGCCCACGATCACCGTGTCAGCCTTCATGATGTACAGCTTCTCTGGGGAAGGAAAACAGCAGAGCTGAGAGCAGTGAACAGTCCCTGCTGGCCCCAGAGGTGCTTCCTGTTCATGCAACTCTTTTCTTTGCTATTCAGGTTTTAAAATCAGAGACCTGCAGATCAAACCCTTCACTGCTCAGCCCATAAAGCTTTTGGAATTCACACACTCTAAGTTGTCTGTTTTATTGGTGATTTATAAGGGGCTTTTCATTTTGAAATCAGAGTGCTGGACATACCAAGTGATAAAGAAGGCAACAAAGGCCTGGATGTTTTATACTACACTGTCTGGTTTTCAGCCACTGTCAATGGGACTCTGGGCATTGCAGATCAAATTGGTGAATGAAGCCACTGAGCTAGAGCTAGGACTACCAGAGAAAGACAAATCAGAAGAGGCAGTAAATATTCACAAGAGTCTGCTAGAAGAAGCAATTAGTTGGGATCTGGGGAGGATAGACATGGAGAATCCAAGGTTTATGCTCCTGCTGTTTGAGAAGCAAGACCACCTGCATTAAAATCAGCCATAGGGCAAGGATTAGCACTGTGCAGACACTCTGGGGTCTTAGGACCAGCAAAGAAATTAGTTTCTTTCCAGCTGGGAAGCAACTACAACATTTTCAGGGATAGACTTGAACCTTGTGTCCAGCTTGTTGTCCCTTCTCCTTCACAAGAAGGTAAATGAGGTCTTTGTAAGGGCTTGGAGCACTACACTTAATTCTGAGGGATGCTGCAGATCAGCCACTGTGGGGTAAATAAGCTCAAAATTTGGTTTGGAAACCTTGCCAGAATGTCTCATGTAGGCTGTGTCTCAGGTAACAATTCTCCCCCTGTGAGTGAGTTTCCTTCCCTGACTTTATCTCCCACCCTTTGCCACGATCAATGACTTTATGGGAACACATGGGAGACACATCTCAAGCTATTGCTGTGAAAGCAAGAGAAGAAAATGATAACTTGAGTCATGTGAAGTACAATTCTCATTCAGCATTACAGCATCCTTTTCCAGCTGACTTGTCTTGGATTTCAGATTTCTTCTGCTAATTTACATCTTCTGGAATGAAAAGGAGGAATAAAGGAATTCTCTGACAGGTTCCAAAGTGACTAAGGCAAACGTGAGAATATGAAGGCGAATGAAGTGAATGAATAGATATTTGTGTGTCAAAGGCTCTGGAGATTCAGCCTCAATCTTTGCTAGGAGATTTGGACACTTTGCAGGGTAGTGATGAACTCCACAGCACCACAGTCACAGCAAGGGAAAAATTCCAAAGAGCCTAACAGGTATAGGAACTTAAGTTTCCTTGAACTAGATCCCTGCATCACCTAAAGACCATATTTTAAAATAGTGCTTCTAAGCTAAACTCACAGATTTTTGATGTCCTACTACATTTCATCGCTGCACTGATCATCTCAGAATGACATTCTGTGCCCATGGTTGAAAAATTGAAAAGAGAAAAGGGGAAGGGAAGAGGAAAGGGAAAACAAGACTCACCAATTCGGTTGTTTGTGTGGTCTCTGACTCGAGAATCAACAGGACAATCTGGGGCATTCCCAGTGCTCTGTGCCAGGTCAGTCACACTCCTTTGAGGACTGTAGGCTTTTTCTGTGCTGGAGACCAAGTTGTTGTTGGTTTCCAAAGGGAGGGTCCTGTCAATTAACTCCTTCTCTTCTGGCTCCTCCTCAGTGGTCAGTATGACCTTCTGCCAATACAAACAGGAGAGCAGGTGAGGTGAATGTAAAACAACACTGTGAGGATTCCAATAGGTCTACTGAATCCTTCCATGGCAGTCAGGATAACAGAATGTACTTCACAGCAAGGGAAAAATTCCAAAGAGCCTAACAGGTATAGGAACTTAAGTTTCATTGAACTATGTTCCTGCATCACCTAAGGACCATATTTAAAAATAGTGTTTCTAAGCTAAATTCACAGAGTTCTGATGTCCTAGTACACCTCGATGGTCATACATTGCAGAGAAAAGTCCAAACCAAAAGGCACTCCAACAGGACATTTAAAAATAACATTATTGGTTTGGAATCTGGAATATTTACATTGATCTGTTTGGAATACACTTCACACTTACTGTACATTTGGTCACTATATCAGAACCTGCAATGGAAAGAGGAAAAAACCATCAGAAGAAATTGCACACCATCCCAAGAATGTCAATATTTACTCTGAACCACTAAAGCACTGCCCACCCCACCTGCACTGTGGTTTCTGTAACACCCAGGGCACACTCAAATGACACAGCTGAGGTGAACCAGCAACATGTTGCTGCCATGTCTGTGAGGTCCTGCTCTCCCCAAAGCCCTTTGTGTCACTCTCCCCACACCACAATTGGTACTCAGCTAATGGAATGATGAACTGGTGAAACTCTAGACAAGCACAACAGACTTATTAATAATTTTTAAAAAAAAGGTGTCAATAACTTTCTACTGGATTAACAAGTTGGATGAGTTCATCTCATGGTCAGATGAATATCGAGGGGATGGGATTTTATGCAAGGATGGAACACTGAGGACAGAAGAGTGGTGAGGAGGGAGTGCACAGCATCCTCCTGTAGCACCATGAATCTTCATGGGCTGAGACCTACTGTCTTATTTCACCCTGCATGCAACAGCTTCAGTGCATCAGCTCTGTGATGCTGCACAATAACAGTTCCTATTGTGCAAGGCAAGTGAGGGAGAAAAAAATCCCATGTTGATAAAATCAAGCTGCACACAAGAGGTTTTAAATCATATTCCTGAATAAGTAAGTCTAAAAAGCTCTGATGTGTGGTGATTAGGAGAATCTGAGACAACAGAGCAGATCTGCCAGTGGAAATGGGAGTGCTGAGAGGGGATCAGTTAGATGTGTGTACTCAGGGGATGTGTACAGGCTGCTCTGGCTAACAGCCACTTTTTTTCTGAACATGTGTCTCCTATTGGACTGCGCAGCAATCACTTGAGTTACATGTGTCTCCTATTGGACTGCGCAGAAATCACTTGGGGGTGTGCCCAGTGAACCCTCCCTGCACTGTCGCACCCCAAGCCCTCAGGTACTGTGGGAACAATGTGCCATCTAGTGGCACCTGGTCCCATCCAGGACTGCCCTTTGTACGGCAGCACAGACACATGTTTGGCAGGACAAAGTTCCACATTTTAAATTAAAATTCTACAAAACAGAGTTCCATATTCAAACTATCCACTTATCCTTTAGAGCTATTCCAGTTCCTGGTCCATCAGTTACTCACCTGGAGATGCGAGCACGTGTTTGTGTGCCATGACCGAATGCAGATGTGCTGGTAAGAGAAATCATTCCTTTAGTCAAACTCATGTGGAGCCTGAAGGCTCTAACAGCTTCACCACACCCACAGGTCTACAACAAACCTACGAGTGCACATCCTGCTTTCCATCAAAGAGGGAATGTGGCTCTGCAGGCACACCCCACATGTACTCTAGGCAAAGCCATGGGGTCAGTGTCAGGAAAAATCACTCTTCCTCTCATGCTCAAAGTCCAACCCCATTCCAGAAGCAAAACTACTCACACAACACTTGAGGTATCATTTAATATTCGTGTCTGTGCTGAGAGAAGAAACCACTGGTTACCCTTTCCCCACGCAGCCTGCAAACTCCATAAATTCACAACTGCTTCCACCTTTCATGTTCTCTAACTTGCTGCATCAACATCTTGCCTTAACCCTTATCTGGCCTGCCTTCACCAAGCAGCAGTGAGCATCCTCTTCCCCAATGCCCTCCACAAAATACTGGGATATCTGAGTTCCCATTTGGCATACACAGGGAGGCCAAACAGCACATCCTGTGTTAGAGCTTCAGGAACTCACGTTTTCCTTTGAGGACGAGGATCTGCTTCTTGCAAACCTTCCACTTCCATAATAACAGCATGCCCCCAAGCAGGACTGCCACAGAGAGAACCATTGCCCAGAGCACCACACCTACAGCACAGAAAGGGACAGGGAGCACAGGAAAGAGTAAGAAAAGGCAGAGGGAGAACTGTGAGTAGATCTGTGTGTTTGGACATAGACCCATGGACAGCATTTCACAAGTTGTAGAGGATTGGCAGGAAGCTCCCACATAAAAATTGTGTTTACCAAAGATATCTCCACATAAAGCATGTTAGACAGAGTAAATGCTTTGTCTTTGTTACCTCCTGTTGTCATCTCCCCCTTGGCTGAGGTGGGAAAAGTGCCCGGTGGAGATTTGTCCTCAGGAGTTGAACTGGGGTTTTCAGTTGTTGTGGCACCTAAAGGTTCACCACCAGCAATGGTCACCAGGCTCTCCTCAAACCTCCTTAGGTCAGAGTTATCAGTTTCATTGCTGAATCTCATGGACAAAGTGCTTGGGGTGAGGTAGGTGGGCAACTGGTCCAGGCAAACCTCATCGTGTGTGGCATTTCCTTTGCTTAGTGCTACTTTGTTCAACTTGGCACAGCTGGGAAGGAAAGAGAACAGCAATCAGTGCTAGAGGAAACTGCCATGGTACAAGATATAAGTATTTTCCATGTGCCAAACATCCCTTTGGCCACTTTTGCACCACCTGCAATTACTGCTTTCAGTGTAAAAGTGATTAAGCTTCTTCTCACCCCTGTGGCATTAATTCTTGACCTGGATGCAAACCTGATACTGACACAGATGTATAATTCTACTGTACTTAGTAAACTAAAAATGAGGCAAGAGAGATTCCTTCCTTCCTTCCCTCCTTCCCCCAGTACAGAGCTGTGCAGCAGGTACAAAGTGAGGTCTCCTACCCTCTGCACATGGGCCCAAAGCTACCCCATTGCCTCTAAGACAAATGTGTATGCTCTGCACCAGAAGTGACAAGTCCCACCTCTAAGACAAATGTGTATGCTCTGCAGCAGGAGTGATACGTCCCTTTTCATCCTGTATGAATTTCAATTAATTTCTCAATCAGGTTAAAGTTCCATGGACTCACTTTGTGTGGGGTTTGCAGCTGTCAGTGCTGGAGCTTCGGTCAGAGAAGGTCCCAGAAGGACACTCTTCACAGGTGACATCATTTCTTGAGGTGCCTGAAGAAAAATAACCACTGAGGACTGATCAACTAAAATGCATCAGGTCCAGGCCTATGGCCAAGGCCAGGAAAGGCAGACAGTAGGAATTCCTACCTCTGACTTTGACTCCAAAGCCAGGCTTGCAGGCAGTGTGCTGCTGGCAGCGTGTGCAGCTGTCCCGGACAGAAGTTTGGCAGAACAGACCTGGTCGGCACTCACACACACGTCTGGAATTGAAGGAGCAGGGCTCCTTCTCCACCAGGTCTGGTACTGTGGGGGAGAAACAAAGGATCACCCTCCAAGGAAATGCAAAGTGGAGGACAAAGCCAAGCAACAGCAGTGCAAAGGCTCAAGAGGCAGAAGAAGCTGCTGGAGCAGTCTGTGATGGCAACTTCAGTCATGAGTAAAAATTGGGTACATGAGTACATTGGCTACAAACTGCCAAGCAACAGCAGTGCAAAGGCTCAGGAGGCAGAAGAAGCTGCTGGAGCAGCCTGTGATGGCAACTTCAGTCATGAGTACAAATTGGGTACGTGAGTACGTTGGCTACAAATTGCAAGAGGGAAATTTAGGTTAGATATAAGGAAAAGGCTTTTTCCTATGAGGGTGGTGAGACACTGTCCCAGGTTGCCCAGAGAGGCTGTGGCTGCCCCAACCCTGGCAGTGTTCATTCCAGGTTGGCTAAAGCCTTGAGCAACCTGCTCTGGTGGGAGGTGTCCCTGCCCAGGGCAGGGGGTTGGGGCTGGATGATCTCTAAGCTCCATCCCAACCCCAAAAATTCTGTGATCCTATGAGCAATTGGAGAAGTCTCTGTCCTGCATTACAGACAATGGTTGGTAACACAGGACAGAAAGCAGAAACCAGCCTTGGATAGCACTGGAGGAGAGAATTTGTAGGTAGTTCCAAGTCACATGGGAAATAACACTGATGATGTACAAGGTAACATTCTGCTCCTGGATCGGTAACCAAGGATGGATAACTTTGCTGCTGGAATTTCTAAATGAATAAAATATGAATAAATTCAACATCAAATACACAGAGAATAGAACTGAGGTATGTGTAGGGGACAGCAAACCTTTTGTGCAGGACACGCAGGCGTCACAGTGTGGCTTTGGGTAGTTGTTCACATACTGCTCAGGTCCACATGTCATGCAGTCTTCAGCTGGGTGCTGAGGACATGCTTTCTTCTTGACATAGCCTGGAAAAAAAACCCCAAAATATACAGGATACCTGCTCAGAATCATCCTGAAGTGTTCTTGTATGCTCATGTACCTCTCAGAGACACTACCACAGTCTTCTCTTTCTCATTTGGTTTCTCTAGCACATTTTTGCCTTTCCCATTCATGTGAAGGGCTCACGGCTGTCCTGTGATGGCCATGATCCCAGTTGGAATGCACTGTGCAAAATGGGCACATGGCAAGTCATTTGCTGACAGAAAAGATCACCAGGTCTGCAGGGAGGGCGATACTGTCCTGCCATTCCAAAGTCCCCAGGCAATTGGTTTTCTTGTTTCCTTCTTTCCTTCCTTTGATGAAATGGAATTTTAGAAAAGCTCCTCTCTCCTCACAGAGAGCAGCAGATGTGAATAGGTTACTGCTTGTAGGAGTAGTGGAAGATTAAAATGAAAATGAATTCTTATAACTTTTGTTGTGAAGGAATCAGAGAATCAACAGGGTTGGAAAAGACCTCCAAGATCATCAAATCCAACCTGGAGGACGTGAAGAGATATCCGAGACTGACATGAGGATGTAGCAAAGAAATGAGTGCCAAGAATCAGCAGAGATGAAATCACTGAGACTGGTGGCTCAGCACGGCCTGATGTAAATCAGATCTCTGCTTCCCACACTGTGGCATCTGTCATGATGGAGCCTTGGCAAAGAATGGTTCTGAAGGAGAAAAGAGCTTGGGACTGTCTCAAAGTCAGATCCTTGCCCCTTTTTCTTCTCCTATGGCACCATTTTCTCCATCCCTTGCTCTTATTTGTGCATATAAGTTGTGCAGGACTCTAGTGGTGTGGCCAGCAGCACAGGCTGTCCCAGGGGAGCCCCCATGGAGCTGCATGAAAATTCTGACAAACCAGTGCTAAACTGTATTATCAGAGCACAAAGAAATGTCAGAAATTTCCTTTCAGAAAAAAAAAATAAAAAGACAAGTTTTTATAAGAAGATGCTGATAGTGGTGAAGTACCACAAAATGCCCTACCCACTGAGGGGTTTTCTGGCCAGTAGGGGCAGTTTCTGAGATTTCCAGAGCTCATGTCTCACCGAGGTGTTTCCTGCTGCTGACCTCATGTGCCTCTGAGTCACACCCACTTCTAGCAAGGCTCGCTGTGTCCCCCGACGAGGCTGTTGTGAGATACTGCCTAAGCTGTTGTGACTGTGAGAATAATGTCAGATTTTCCACACCTTCATTTTACACGTTTTGTCTCTGAGCAGAAACTCATTTAGCTTAATTTCACTCTGCTGTTTCACCCCCTGAGAGAAGCTGAAATGAATTCTTAGAATGGCCTCCTTCTGGCTGCTTCAGTGTCTAGTCAAGTGATGAAAAAAACACATGAAAATTCCATCAGGTTCTCTAGTTTGCATGCAGACTGCACAGGAGCAGCACAGTGAAAAACAGAGCCACATCTGGATCCACATCAGACAGTGATTCATGAAACTGCAGTTTTCTTCAGGGACAGAGTGCAATTCTGCACTTACACAGGCTCCTACTACTCTCTCATAGAGAATGTGACTGAATTACAAACATACTGACCTGAGGGACACTGGTAACAGCATCTCTGTGAAGTTTCATCAAAGAACCAGCTCTCGAGCGTATCACAGGAGTGAGATGAGGTTAATGATGTCTAGAAATTGAAACAGACAAAAGACACAATTAGAAAACAACTAGTTCTGTACTAGAGCAGATCCCAGTACTTGTTGCAGTTGCAGATGGCAAGGAAAAAGCATTCTACAGCTTTTGGAAAGCTCAAGTAACCTCAAAGCAACTAGCAACTGTCTAGGTTGGACGTGAGAAAAAAGTTTTTCCCTGTGAGGGTGGTGAGCCACTGGCACAGGTTGCCCAGGGAGGCTGTGGCTGCCCCAACCCTGGCAGTGTTCACAGCCAGGTTGGCTAAAGCCTTGAGCAACCTGCTCTGGTGGGAGGTGTCCCTGCCCAGAGCAGGGGGTTGGGGCTGGATCATCTCTAAGCTCCATCCCAACTCCTAAATTCTATGATGATTCTATGATTCTATGAAAGTATTGTCTGCATCTCCTCGAGAAGTCTTGCGGCAGGTAGCAAATAAAAAAGGCTAAAAAAATCACTGAAATGATCCCATATTCTTTTGAGATAAGGATTTTTAAGGGAAAAGAAAAAATAATCCCTAACCTCTGCACCAGGTTTCCAGCTCTGTGTGCACTGAACAAGAGGTGGTGCCATAGTCAGCATCATCTAAACAGGTTGGCTGTGATCCACAAACCTAATCCTTGTTTGCAGCAAACTGTTTTTTCTGGTGTTTATGCTTGAATTTAGCGACCCAAAGGTGTGTTTATTATAAAACAATAAATAGTTTTACTTATTACTTAGGGGCAAATGGTACAGTGAGAACAAGAGGGGTTTTTTTGCCTCGAAAAGAACATTGCAAACACACACACTGCAGCCCTTCCTCAAATAACTCATCTCACTCCTGTTGTGAGTGAAGGTTGTCAGAACAACCTTTCATCACTACATAACTGATACTTGCTTGGTTAAAAAAAACCACCACAGAACAGTTCTAATACTAGCTTAGAAAATGAGACTCAGCTATTAATTGTAATCTGAAGTATATAATAAGTCTTTGTTTTTGTATGGCCAAGTCACTAAATGCTCTGGGGAATTACAATGATACAAGTGTTTTGATGAGAAAAAATCTGATTTTTGAATTGGCATCTCCCTTAATAACACCCTAAAAAGTGTTGTTATCTGAGTTTCATTCTCAGTATTTGCTAGAAAGTACAATCAGTGGTTCTTTGTGAAGAATCAATCAGCAGATTCCCCAGAGGTTTTCCCACATGATACTGGTAGAGCAGTTAAATATTTCAGAAACTCTACATCTCACTTTCTGCAGCTGAATTTCCCACTGGGCTCTGATGTAATACTGCTGCCTGGGGATGCAGTGCAGAATCTCACTACCTAACTCATTTCACAGCTGTCTGCTTCTGTTTAATACACACAAAACACAGAAATATTTAACTTGCCATAGGCCCCACCAGAAAACAGGAACTTTCGGGCAAGGAGGGAATTAACGAAAGACAAGAAATAGAAACATATTGAAACCATTAGGTCTCCTCAAGCTGCAGGAAGAGAACTGAGAATGTGACACATCTCTGCACTGAGCTGAGACACAACCTCCCTGCAGGCATTTTCCCAGCTGACTGCAGAGGCAGGAGCAGATGTCTCTGCTCGCTCAGCCTGACTCAAACCACGTTTCCTAGTGTGCACCCAGTGTTTTCCTGCTCTGAGGAGGAAACCCGAGGCTGCAGGAAAAGGAAGTGGAATCCCCTCACACCTGTGAGCAGAAGCTCCTTGGCCTGAGCCCAAACTGATCGACAGGAAACGACCAGTCACCAACTAAGGGTCATTCATGAGTCACTGCAGTGATAAGAAGTGAATCGACTGCAGGAGAAGATCACCATGAGCTGCAGTGTGAGCTTAGCCCAGAAAGCAAATCGAACCCTGGGCTACATCAGGAGGAGTGTGGGCAGCAGGTCAAGAGAGGTGATTCTTCCCCTCTACTCTGCTCTCATGAGATCCCACCTGGAACACTGCACACAGTTCTGGTGTCCTCAGCATAAGGACATGGAACTGTTGGAGCAAGTCCAGAGGAGGCCACAAAGTTGATCAGAGCCTGGACGATCTCCCCTATGAGGACAGGCTGAGGGAGTTGGGGCTGTTCAGCCTGGAGAAGAGAAGGTTGTGTGGAAACCTCAGAGCAACTTTTCCATATCTGAAGGGGCTACAAGGAGCCAGAGAGGGACTCTGTGTTAGGAACTGCAGTGACAGGACAAGGGGAAATAGGTTCAAACTGAAGGAGGGGAAGTTTAGGTTAGATATTAGAAAAACGTTTTTCCGTGTGAGGGTGGTGAGACACTGTCCCAGGTTGCCCAGGGAGGCTGTGGCTGCCCCAACCCTGGCAGTGTTCAAGGCCAGGCTGGATGAGCCTTGAGCAACCTGATCTAGGGAGGAGTTGTCCCTGCCCAGGGCAGGGAGTTGGGACTGAACCCCTAAATTCTGTGATTCTGTGACTAGTTTTATCAAGAAAATTCAACAAATAACAGCATCCTGGCTGCAGCTAAGCCATCCTGTGTAACAGTATGAGGGAAGAGCTGCTTTTTAAAGAGTTACCTTGTCTAAAATATTGAAATCAGAAGTTTAGGATTAGATTCTGCTCCTGGTTACAGCAATGCACATTCTGGTTATGAATTTGACATAATCAGAATGGGAGTGATGAATTACTGCAGTGACAAATTCCTGCAGTGCTGAATTATTACATTGCTGAATTATTGCAGTGCTGAATTCCTGCATGAACTAGGCATACAAACCACACAAATTATGCAAATACCCATGTGAAAGAGACTACTGAACCATTTTTCCCCTTCCCACAGGAGGGCAGCTCTACACTGCAGCTGCATTACACACCTCATCCACAGCTTCCCAGCAAATGCTGCTCTCGAGTAACAACTAGCACAGCTTTGTAGCCACCTAAACCTTTTCCTGAGCCAAGCCCTAGGTGCTCTGCTGTACTTTTGACAAATCATGACAGGATTTCTGTGCCCGACAAACCACACTCTGAAGACCTCACCACTTCTAATCCATAGCCACCTGCAAAATGCCTTTAAGCTGCTGTTTTACACCAGTTGAGCTGTTTCATGAGTGTGAAAATTCGTATAGATCCTTTCTGTGATAACAAACATACACATCAATGCTCAACATCAGTCATCACCTCCCCATTCTGGTCAGCTTTTTCCCTCTAAATCCTAGAGGTAACTGAGTCCTTATGTGACCTGTAGCAGCAACTCAAAGA
>NW_008666390.1:14451-18117 GCF_000695815.1 Acanthisitta chloris | reverse complement strand
AGCAGGAAGTTTGGCCCTCACCACATTTTAGGGGCTCAAAGAAGAAACATCAGTTTTAGCCCAGTGACATCTGGTGTTGTCATGAGTCCAGTGGCAATTCCAGTTCTGTTTGTTAATAGGTATTACTCAAAAGCCTTTAAAATTCAAGGAAGATCATGGAAGTATTGCTGGGTGGGGGTGAGGAAACCAGTTGTGGTGGACAGCAGGTCTTTATCCTTCTCTCTGATTCTGAGGAAACTCTGACTGGATGGGTCTGTGCTAAGAGTAGATGGGCAAAGTGGGAATATGTGTCCATTACAGCTGTGCCAATCCTATAGAATCACAGAATTTAGGGGTTGGAATGGGCCTTACAGATCATCCAGTCCCAAACCCCTGCCCTGGGCAGGGACACCTCCTCACTAGATCAGGTTGCTCAAGGCCTCATCCAGCCTGGCCTTGAACACCACCAGGGTTGGGGGCTCTTTGCCATCCAAGGATGCAATCCCACCTCCTTTCTCTTGCCTGCACCGATATTTTCCTTCCCCTCTGACTCCTTGACTGTTTGAGACAGAGAAATTGTGTTTCCAGACTAGTAATTTGCAACTGGTTTTGCTGAACACAAGGAGTTCTTCAACTGGATTCAGTGTACTGTTCAACTGGAGGGAGACAGAAACTGAATTTCACTTGTCTTTCTCTGCATGCTCTTCAAATAAAGGTTTTGGATTTAGCAGGAGCTGGAATACATCTTGTGAAAGGAAGGAGCACAATTCCTCACCTGCTTGGACAGCCCAGGGATCCCCTGAATTAGTGCTGTCACTGACCTACCAGGCCAACTGGTTTTTCCTCTCTCAATGCATTGCAGATCAAGGCTCAATTAAACAGAGCAAACATGTTAGATCTGAAGCATTTGGGTTTTTCAGAGCTTTCTTTTGAGAATTTGCTTTAGAAAAGAGGTTTTTTGTACCTCTTCTCACTTTCCTTATACCTACAGATATGTTTGCTATTCCATGGCCATTGTAAAGATGGTGCTGAATTCAGTGGACTACTCTGCAATTCAGTCAGGACAAGGCTTGACTCATTTTCTTATGGTGTTTTGAGCTCAAAGAGAAAAAGCTATGGTGAGGCAGAGTAAGAAATCAGCTTGCTACAAATGAGCTGTAAGCCAGGAAGAAAGCACATTACGGTTAAAAAAAAATCCTACCCACAGTGGCTATTCTAGAACTGACTAATCCTGCAGCAAACAGTTAACTGCCTGTCAAGCTTCTATCCATGTTCTGACAGCACAGGAGGAGCTGATAATCAAAGGCTTCAAGCAGTCAAACTTCATCTGGTTCATAGTAAAGACATTCTCAACATGTGAGAGTTCACTGAATGTAGAAAGACACAAAACCCAAACTGTGAACTCAAGTAAGGTGGAAGATGGTTTAAAATATGACCAGTTAGCCGTGCCTTGCTCATATTAAACAGTATGACTTGTACTCCAGTAGCAGGAAAAGCAAGTGCAGCTGTGGTAGAGGCAGTGCAGGACAGTGAAAATGCAGTTGCTTATCCCAGCAAGATCTATGTATCCATCCCAGGTAACTGATGACTTTGCAGTGAGTCTGAATGTTGCCAATGAGTATCAGAAACCCAAATTTCTCTCTGTCCTTTTCATTTCGTGAATAAAACACCAAAAGTGATGTCAAATAGCAAAAATATAATCCTTTTCTTTTCCCTATTACCTTTCTGCACTTTGCATTCAGCAAACTGCAGAGGCTTATCTGAATGCCCTCCCAAATATTCCTCAGGTGAGCAAGGATTACAGACCCCAATCCTACAGAAATCCTATATTTCAGGAAGGAGACAGTGGCAGGACAGATAATGAGGGGAAACTTGCAATGTGGGAGGGGAATTTACAACTAAAGACACAAGAGCAAACACCTACTCTTACCACAAGAACCAGGAGGCTTTTTTTTCAAACATCTATGAAGGGGATGCAGGACTTGGTTATTTGCCAAGATCTAATGGGAGACAGTGTCTTGTAAAAACTCTCCTGGCAGCCCAAGTGATGTGCTGGGTCATTCAGTTACAGTGAACACACAGGTGGTTTAGGTTAATGCATGTTGGACTTCCACTGCAAGGGAAAATGGCTCATTTCAGGATCCAACACTCTGTGCAATTACTCACCTACTTGACTTTACCTGTGCAAAGTCTCTGCAACAGACTGACCTTTTTTTTTTTGTTAATGTGCATGCTAAAGTTTCAGACAAGGAAATTACCTGGATTTATGCCAGGGGCCGAGGGTTCATTGCCACGTGATCCACAGCAGGAGGGGAGGGGGTAAGTGGCAGTGTGGGGGTGGAAGCAAACCCACAAGAGCTGATTTGATCTGAGCAGGGAGCTAACATGCACCTACAGCATCAGCTGAGTGCAGCTAGTGGGGTATGTCTATTTTAAGTGATTTTGATGCAGAAATAAGAGTGGATGCATGAGGCAGCAAGTGCCATAGGAGTAGGGGTTGTAAAGAGAAAGGTAGATTGTTTTGCTTCTGACCTTTCAATTTGCCACCCCTGACTTGCCTCAGCAGGGTGAGCAGCAGCTCTCTGAACCAAACTCTGCAAGGAACGTGCCTGTCAGAGCACCTGGATATCCAGGTAGAAATAAAAGAAACAAAAAAAAAAGAGAACAGTCCCCCACCCCTGGCAAATCTTTCCTCACTCCCTAGCTGTGATGTGCCTGGAGCTGCTGCAGCTCTGGCAATGCCAGCAAGATGCAGATCACAGCTCTTATCCCCTGCTCTGCCTGCAGAGTTCCCAGAGAAGCAAACTCCCCTGGCAGCTCTGCTTTATCCCTTTCTCTCCCTGTGCAGCACAAACCCTGCTGCTGTGCACACCCACTCCCCACCACCCAGGCAGGACACCTCTGCAGCCCCAGGTGTCCCCAGACCTCCCCAGGCTCCTGTGCCCCGAGGGGCTGCAGGATCATGCTGCCTTACCTGTGGGGCTGACTGGATATCCTGGAGAAGCAGCAGGAGCCACAGTCCCAGTGCCAGGCTGCAGACATCCATCTGGGGTGGTGCTAAATGTGCCCAGCTCGCAGCATGGCAGGTGAGACAGCCAGGTTGCTCCTTCTGGAGCCTGAGATCCTTCCAGGGTCCAGCCCAGTCTCACTCGGGGTCTCTTCATTCAGTCCAGAGCCATTCCAGCTGTTCAAGGCAAGCAGGGGACTCAATCTGAGACTCAATCAAGCTAAGACAATGATTTAGAAGGAAGGGGGAGGGGGGGCTGCCCAAAAGAGAAAGGTGAGAAGAGAACAAAACCTCCTCTGTGCCTAGTCCCAGCACTGTCGCCTTTCTGTGAGACGTCTGAGAGCATCAAGGTTGTCACCCGAGGCACTCGGGTGGCTGTGCTGAAACGTGGGCTCCTGAGTCATCTGGGCTGCCCCCAAAGAGCACTCCACCACCCCAGAGCCTCGGCCAGGCACGAGGCCAAGCCCTGCCCCATCAGCCACCACTTTTTCAAGAGCTGCAACCAAGCCTCAAGAGAGTTCCCAGTAAGAAACACTAATTTTTTTTCAGTACAGTCATTTTACTCCTGTTTGGATGAGTGGGTGAAAACTCACAACCAACCAGGGTGACTCCACACAGGTTTAGGCTTTACACGTTGGTACTTAATCACCAATATACCACAGATCATCCTCTTGAGAATC
>NW_008666390.1:0-14373 GCF_000695815.1 Acanthisitta chloris | reverse complement strand
ACTCATTTCACCCACTTTCATTTGTCAGTCTGGATGGGTTTTGTCCTGGTGCTTCAAAACATTTCAATTGGTTGAAGGTGTCAGGAAACCTTCTTATCTGCCCTAGAAATTCTGTCAAAAGTAAAAGTTAGCCACTTCAAAAAGGGCAAAGTGCCCTGAAAACCTCTCTGAGGTGCACAGGAAAATAATGACAATTCGAATTCTCACACCTCTGGGTTGGTTTTTGATTTTTTCTTTAATTTTCTTTTTTTTTTTTGCTTCTCATTCTTATCAGCAAAAAGAAACACAAAAGACATGAAAAAGAAGATTGAAAGTAGATAAATGATTCTTTCACTAAAGACCCACAGCTACCTCAGTGCCATCACAACCAAGCACCAAAGAGCATCCCATTCACTGGGATGATGCAAGTATCTCCTTTAACTCATAGCTCTAACTATCCTTTCTCCACAATGCCATAAATCCCAGGCATTCCCAGCACATTGCATCCTTAAACTAGTCTCTCTTTGCTCTCCCAGGTTACTACCCAGTTTCTAAGCTCTCTTAACTATAAAAGCTCTTGGGGTAGACGTGCCTTGAAGGTCTAGAGACAACTAAGCATTTGAACATCTGAGTATTACATTCTTGGTTTTCCTAATTAAACAACAGGCTAGAAAACACCTTCATCTTCTACTATAATATGCCATTTGGCAATTCTCCCAATTTATATATGCAGCTGGAAATGACATAGTGCTCAGGGCACTTGGTGAGCTCTGTTTGTCCTGTTCCCCCCGATCAGCCTCTATCTAAGTTTTGCTAGCAGAAAGACAGGCACAGGAGAGAGCCTAGGAGGTTTTAGCCTCTGCCAGTCACACTGCTGAGGTCAGAGTATCTGATACAAAAATGAAGTAAGCAAGTGAAAAAAAAACTCTTGTGTGAAAGACTTTCCCAGAAGTGGCAACAGGGAGAGTTTTCTGGCCTGTTTTCCAGAAAACGTAAGACCAAAACAAGCCTACTGAGCATCTTGTATCCATCCACCTATGCCAGTTCCTTTTTGGTGAACCGTGGCAACAATTTGTTAACCATTGGATAACTTCAATCAAATCCAGAGGAGAAGGCAATGCCATTAAGTTAACAAAGTTTCATGGAAGGAAATGACCTGGATAAAGAGAAATGATGCTAGTGACACACTCACCAAGGCAAAGGTCGTGGGGGGAGACCAGTGTTCCCCAGGGGAAAGAATCCACTCCCATGTCCAAAGTGAAACCAGGCTTGCCATCCTCCTTGGAGCTCCCTAAACTCATTCTTGATTGATCTAGGTAGTTAAAAGGATGGAAAGTGGAAGGAGCTTATTGTTGCTGCTGGGATTTCAGAAAGGCTGTTACATGACCCAGTGCTAGCACAAGTCTGCACCAAAAGCAGCAGCAATGAGGAGGGTAAAGAGGCTGTTTCACAGCACACCCCACCCTGCACATCCAGCTGAATGCGGATTTCAGACTCTGTGTGTTCTGATTCCAAATACAACAAAAGGGGCTTTCCAAAAGGAGCCTATCAGTAACTGGAAGAAGCACCTCCATGTTATACCAAACTCACACTGTGTTCTCTACATGTTGGTTGTGTTTCCTAGAAAAATAATCCTCTATGTTAAAAAAAAAAAAAAAAGAGCACAGAAAAAATAGAAGCAAACAACAAACCCCCACTTTTCTGGTCTTCCATCAGAGGTCAATGTCTATCAGAAGAAAAGGGGAGGCCCTAAGAGCAAGTTGTTATTAACTGTAATGTTTGATTACACATATCTGTGACATCTGAATCTCTTTTTGCTTTAGGTGTTGCAGGTAGCAATGGCCCAAGACAAGGCAGCTTGGCATTTTCTGCTTCAACTAATTAACACTGAGCTTAGCTAATGCTTATGCCATTTGTGCATGGGGTGTGTGAGTTGTGCTGAGCTGTGTGTGTGGGATCAGAGAAGATCCTCTAAGTCAGAAGTGCTTCAAATATTGCTTGATACCTCGAGAAAGAGAATGCAGAGACCCAACTAATCCCCAAGGGAAAGTCTCTAACAAGTGCCCAAGACATCTCTTTAGCACAGTCTGTTCACTGTGCTGCTAACAGTGAAAGCCTAGTGAAGGAAACAGCAATGGAAAACTCCAGAAGGAGCATTGGTACACACATGCTCAAGCCAAAGTGCTCATGGCATTGTCTCATTTTGAAGTGGCTGATTTTAGTTTCATGGTGTACTTTCAGCATGGTTTCTGCTGGGTTTAAATATGTGTATTTAATTAATATGTATCTAGCTGTATCAGAGAAGAAAAACCACCAAGTGTCATCTCTAAACATCTGTCAAACAGACCATGAAATTTGAAGGGATACATATTAAAGCACCTCGTCTAAAATCTGTATTTCAGTGTCTGTCAGTGTTGCTATTTAGAACACTGCAGTATGTTGACAAAAAAAATCACCAAATTCTTGCTCTTAGCTAGAAGAAATTATGTCAAACCTTGAAAATTCTCCAGAAGCCTCAGGAGCCCCAAAAGCAGTGCCTGTTGGGATCCATGCTGCGTGCTTCGGAGGCATGAATTAAAAAAGAGAAGAGAAATAAAGGCATTTCCTGCACTAAAAACCACAGAGAATCTCATGGTTAAAGGAAGGAAGGCAGAAACCCAAGGATTGCTTTGTTGCTGCCTCTCTGTCTATGCATCTTAGCCAAAACACAACTCTCTTTCTGGGGATCCTGGGAAGTGACACTGTGGTAACACACAGGGAGAGCATTGGGATCCCAGTAATTTTAGGTATTGTAAGGGAAGCCAAAATGCTGAACTCCTCTGGAAATCTTTCAGTAGCCCAAAGAGGACAGAGAGGAGGGAGGAGAACATTGGTGCAGTGTGATCTCACAGAGACCCATCACCCACTGAGGGAGGCACTGGGCTTTGCACTGGCTGTGCCTGACACAGTCCTTGAAATTCCACATGTAAAAACAGAATAAAATCTCTTTTATGTCAAGCATTCCACAAAAACTGGCAAAACTCTGTCCCTCTGGGCCACCCTGCTACTGATATTTATTTGCTGGCACATAAAAGTGTGTCTAACACTCAGAATTAGTGTCTGTTATTCTTCATATCAAATATTTGTTGATCCATGTTATTATGTCACTTCAATCCAACCATGCACCAGGTTAAATCCATTGGATGTGCTCTTGAGAACATGATCTGCAGAGCTACATTGATTCCCCATTTTACCTTGGTATATTTGTCCACTGGCATCAACAAGGAGGATGGTGTGAAGCTCTTGGTGCATATGCAATGGCTTAAAACAAGAGTTTCCATCACCAAAAAAAATGGTTATTATGTTAATGATAATGATAAAAGGGCTTCATTTTCAATTACATTCCTTTTACATATTTCCTTCATATAATTCTTACGTGGATAACAAATTCTTATAACTCTTTTTATTCTCTCAATACTACTGCCTTACATAAAGTGATAAAATAACTAATGTCACAGAAAAAAATCTGTATAAAATGTCTTTCTGGCTCACAGCAGCTTCAAAACTAAAGTACCTTTTGAGTCAGACTGAAAAATGAGAAGAGCTGACAGAGAAGTCAGTTCTCTCAAGAAAGACTTAGCTTCCATGAAAGAAACCAAAACCATCTCACAGAATTACTATGCCCACAGGCTGGCTGAGAGAGAGAGAGATGACCTTAGAAGAAAGATCACATCATGTCTGTACTTTCAGTAACTCTGACTACACTTCTGGAAGGATGGCACAGTTACACATTGTCATCTCCGTAGGAAAAAAAGCTCTTGATAAAGGAAATTGGAAAAGAAACAATTCTATACATTCTAATCCAAAACTGAAAATAAAAATATCTGGGCAAGATTGGCCAAGTGGTTAAACCAAAGCAATGAGACTCTTTAGTTCCCAGGACTGCCACAGGCACCAGTTGCAGCAGAAAACCAAATCTTATGTTTGGTCATCATTGCTCAGGAAACTGGTGAGATTGAGGTTTTAATTCTAAAGAGAAGAGGTAAAACTCCTGTTGTGTTTGCTGGTGAAATGGAAGCTTTTAACTCCAAAAACAAAGGCCAGAACTTCTGTTGTGTTTTCAGGATTGACACACTCTGAAAACAAAAGCTTCTGGGCAAATTGTTCTGTGGGAAAATACAAGTTCCAAGAGGTGAAACCCCTCAAAATCAAAGTTTTCAAATGATTAAAAAAAAAAAAAAAAAAGCAAATTCATGCCACATGCAGATGTTTTCACCTGTGGGTTCTGCAGCCACTCATGGCTTGATGTGCTGCTAACGAAACAGAATGCATAAATCAGCACTACATTCATTCAAGACTCTTGATATTAACTCTTACATTGATAGCAAGAACCACCTGATCCTGAGACATCACCTAAACTACCTTGAAACCATCAGAGAGAGCCAAGAGACAAACACTCAAGGCACCCAAACACTGTTATTACAGCTCAACTCCACTTGTCTGTTTAAACCAATCACAAGTGCATCATCTCCTGTGTCTATGATGTCTAAGGAAGCAAAGTTGGATTTCCCAGCTCATGAATCAGGGTTAGATACATGCCACACAGTCAGAAAGGGGAACTAAACTACCAGTTTTACCATCAAGGCATCAGACAGTCATGGCTTGTGCCAGAAGAGAACTGACACAACCAAGCACACAGAGCCATTAGCAGAAGACACAGCTGCCCAGATTCAAACAGCATGTTCCCAGGTGCTAGAACAGGGAAAAAACACACAAATCCAGGCCAAGCTTACCTCCAGAACAGGAGCCAAGCTATCCCAGGACCCTGTGCCTGCACAAAAGTCCAGTATTTGTATTATTTTGTGGTTTAGGACATAGCTCTGGAGACTCTGTATGCTACTGTGAACTCTTCCCTCCCACACCATTCTGACCCTCAGATCAGCATTGGCATCACCTCTGTGTCAGAGTTGGTTTGTCCAGAAATCCCCAACCTCAAAATGTTCCCATTTTCCCATCCCACAACCCTGACAAGCCACACACACCATCCCCACCCTCTGCTCTCCCTGGCAGTGCAGATCCCAGCACAGAGTTCACTACCCAAGTGCAGAAGCTGCTTTAATTTAATCCTGGATGAAATGCAATTTGTCAAGCAGTAAGCAGATGTTTTTCCTTACAATGCACCCCCAGGTGACATTCCAGTCACCCCTTAATGGAAGGGTGTGTTATCCAGGACTGTGTAACACACTACAGGACAAAGCCACTGTGCAACACCTTCTTTCACTACAACCCATTCCTGAATCCACACCCAAACTGCTCCTCACAGCACGTGGCTGACAGGAGCTCATGCAGGGCATTGGTCACTACTCCAGCTGCCATGCAATGCAGAGATGTTGGGGACATGAAGAAACTGAAAGAGAAGTTCCACAAACAGCAGCATTTTCAGGCAGTTTCATCTTGCAAATAAGGGCAGGGTCACACAAGCCACAACCACCAGATCGAGACGAAGGGAGGTTAAGCTGGGTGAGCAGGTGCAGTGCCACTGACTTCTTTCACCTGTTTCTAGTGGAGATATCACACCTTCCATACTTTATGAGTGTAACAGACTGCATGTGTTCCCAGCTACCAACAGACTTTGAATCCAACATCAGTTCTGTACAGACTGCATGTGTTCCCAGCTACCAAGAGACACTTTGAATCCAACATCAGTTCTGACCTGCATCCACCTGACATCTCACAGGAACAACCTACAGCACTTCCCTTTCTCTGCTCATGGAGTGCAACAGACTTGCTGGAATTTAGTTCAGGATAAATTCAGAGGTTTATGCTGTCTCATGTTTTGTGTTTGAAGACAAGCCAGTAAAAATGTTGAATTTAGCCTATTGGTTGGTTATCCAGGTTGGCTAAAGCCTTGAGCAACCTGGTCTGGTGGTAGATGGCAGATAAGGTCCATTCCAACCCCTAAAATTCTATGATTCTGTGAAATTTGACAGATTTTTTTCTTTTTATAGTCATTAGATTAATTTCTTTTAAAATTAATATTCCCACTAATGACAATCATGGGACCAATTCCATTCACTTCACCCGATACACAACCCAAAGTCAAACTCATCATGCTCTTCCATTAAGAGTTCATAAACTCACAATATTCCTTTCCTTGCTTAAAACAAAAAGTCTCTTCATACATTTGATTTAATAAATAATGTATTTGATATAAAAATAGCAGTGAGTGCCAAGAAGCTGCACAAAGCGAATTCATTCTCTCCAGTTAGTTCCCAGAAATATTTTTCTGAGGCAGGAATTTCTGTGTCAAGCTTATTCAGGGCAAAACAAAACATCAGGTTTTTTTGTTTTTACACAAGGAAAGCAAGATCAGCTTCTAAAGTTCAACCAAATGACACTATGCAATGTATTTTGGTTTGGTACAATTTAAAAACTCCCCAAATGTTTTTGGTTTATCTCCAAGACACTTGGAAAAGCAGAGCCAAAGGGGTCTGGCTAATATTTTAAGGCATTATCTAGGTTGTTAATGAATCAAAACTCATTTTATTTTGAACATGTTTTTTCACATTCACAGTTCCTCTGCTATAACAGACCCTGTAGCTACAGACTTTGCACCAAAATACATTGGATTTTTTAAAATGTTCACTAAATTATTGAGGAACTCAAGTTTAAGGCACTGGAAAATAACATGTCATGGTTCAAACATTTGGAAACTAATGTATCTGTATCACTCCACTGAACCAATTCCTCACCCAGGGTTCAGAGTCAGTGCCACACTGCTGGTCCCTCAGCTGAGGTTACTCTGCTACTGTGGCTGTCCCTAGTCATCGGGTTCAGAGTCAGTGCCACACTGCTGGTGCCTCAGCTGAGGTTACTCTGCTGCTGTGGCTGTCCCTAGTCATCCTGGACACAGCCCTTTAGCCAGCCCCAGTGGGACACTCATGGAGCTGCTCAGAAGTAGCTGTAAAAGGCAAAAAAAGACAAGTGAACAAACATAGAGGACTATACGAACTCCCCTATCTCTGTCCTGGTTGCTCATGCTCATGAAAACCAGGAAAAGAAATCTGCTCAAAGGTTTATTTTTATACAAATTGCTTATTTGGGAGTTGTTTCCACATCCTGTGCCCATCCCTTCCCCAGGGCCATCAAGTCAGTGGTTCACAGTGTTGAGGCAGCTGGGGTTAAATGTGGAGCTGCTCCCTGGTGTCCTTGTTGGCTTTGCTCTCTCTCTGTGGAGAAGCTAAACGTGAGGCTGGTGAGTTCTGGTTCCTCCTGACACTCTGGACACTGAGTTCTGGAATCCAAACACAGAAATAAAGAGGATATTAATCAAAGAATGCCAACATGTTGATGGAGACTGGTGAGCTGAACATGCTTTTTGCCTATTATCCAGCTCCAAATGCTGTTCTGTCTCTAGTTTACACAGCAGCAGCAGGAAAATGTTTCCTGGTGGAGATAAGGAACTAATCTTTCAGGCATTTTCATTTGCTCAGCCCTCAATAATCATCACACCCTTTAAAATGGGACCATGATTTCTGTCTGTGCAATTCCCAGCACATCTCCAGGGACTCTGGAGGTTGTTCTTACCAGGTGAGGATGGTAAGGCTTCTCTTCCAGAGAAGCTCTCAGATCCAAACTGCTGAGCATGGCGTTGTTGGAAGGGACAATATTTTCCCAGCCAGCCAGGCAATGCTGTGGAAAGAGATGGGAATGCTGCACTGGAATGCTTTGTCCTTTTTTATCTGTTGTGGCCCATCAATTATAAATAACAACTTACGCAAAGGGAGATTTTAGTGGGAAATTAATTAATTTTTGAGGAGTTTTATATGGCTAACAGGAAAGAGATGAAATCTCCAATGACGCAGAACTGCACAGCTGTCTCCTCTCCCACCTTGCACCCATTAGCTCTAAACTGATTTCCTGCTTTGTGAACTCAAGCACCTGACCTCTCTGAACCTGTCTCAACTGACTCATCCCACTCCCTAAACCTCAAAATCAAGCTTCCTCCTACCTCTCCCCTGGAAATCTCTAGGCCAGGGCTGTCAGAAAAGCAACACTGCCTGCAGCACTGGCTGTTGGCTGGAGCACAGGACCAAGTCTACAATAACAGTTTTCAATCCACTCTTGGCACTACTGATTTTATCAATAGTTCATGGACATTTGCCTTTCAGACTCCCTAACATCTGTAGAAGGAAACACAGGCACTCTTAGGTATGATTCATTGTGCTGAGAGGTTCAATGCCTCAAATAAGTCAGCCAAACCTGCCCCAGGATGCAGCTCCATAATGGCACTTTCCTTTTTGTTGTGTGAAGCATCAGAAATCTGTCCCACACTTGCACCAAGGTATGAACTGAGAAAACACCGATGGTTTTTCTGGCGATCTCAGTGACGCACATCAGAAACTTCAGTGGAAATTTTGCCAGGATAATGAGTCACAAATGCTCTTTCCTTCTTGTGCTATAAAGCAATGCCCAGCCCGGGCTGTGCCAGCAGCATCAGCAAGGAGACAACAACTCACCAAAGGTAATGCCAAATTGTCTGTCAGCTCAAAGCTCCTCCTGCGATGGACTTTGTGCCTGTAGACAGGCATGAGAGTAGATCTGGGAATGCTGACCCTGGAATCACACAAGGGGAGTAATTGTCTACACCTCTGACAAGGCAGAAGAAATTTGCATGCCTTTCCCACTCAGAATCCAAGGGTCTAACCCCAAAGTGAATCCAAGGGTTTAACCCCAAAGTGAACCAAGCAAAACAGTTATGGATTAGGGCATTAAACACTTCAAATTCTGGACCCAAATTGGGATAAACCATGCATTTTTCATGTTCATTTTTCATTCATCATGCAAAACTGTTAGTGCTTATGGAGAAGATCAGTAGGGATTTTTTAAGCAAGACATATCACTGCCTTGAGAACAGCAACATTCTACAGAGTTACTGTAAGGCTGTTTTCTCTTTCACATGATCAGCTTTTTCTTCCCTATTGTTTCCTCCAGTTCTGCACATTCCAAAGCAATAACTCTGATTCACCTGACAAAGGCTGGTTCTTCCAGTGTCCCTGGGGGCTGGTGGGTCCGTGGGATCTTACACACAGAGCAGGCAGAGTCTGGCTCCACAGGGACAGGGAAGAGGCGCTGGTTTAATCGGTAACAGTAAACACCTGCACAGAGCAACAAACCCATCACTGCACCTCCAGTTTGTCAGAAGGTTCCTCAAAGCAGCCAACAAAGCTGTGTTCTACCACAGTGTCACACATGCTTTCTATACAAAGAGCTGCTTCTCCTGAAATATCTTTCATATTTCCTCTCCCCAAGTTAAGTTCCTAAAAAGCAAAACCAAAACTTCAACCTCCTCAACCTAAAACCAGAACATTAGCCAATTACAGAATCACAGAATAATCAGAGGACTCTTGATGATTATCTAGTCCAACTCCTTGTCCCTGCACAGGACATCCCTGAGAATCACATCATGTGCCTGAGAGTGTTGTCCAAACATCTCTTTAGCTCAGTCAGGCTTGGGGCTGTGACAACTTCCCTGGGGAGCTGTTCCAGTCCCCAAATACCCTCTGGGGAAACACCCTTTGCCTAATCTCCAGCCTAAACCTCCCCTGACACAACTTCAGACCATTCCCTCGGGTCCTGTTACTGGTTGCCACAGAGAAGTCAGTGCTGCCCCTGCACTTCCCTCCGAGAAAGAAACCCTTCCTTACAAGAAACCCTGACAAATTAAGATAATACTGACTGAGAGAGAATTCCTAGAAGACTCAAGTATATCTGGAGTAGGAACTTGAATCTGGCTGAGAAGCTGCAGCTGAAAATAACACTTTCTTTCTTGTCCTGCATGATGTGGTGCTCCCCAGGGATGATAGGTGAAAACTGCTCAGTTGTTTTTCCACAGAAATTGGATTAGGAATAAATGTGATCTTACACTTATGGGAACTGGTTAGCAAATCTGGTTCTCGTTCAGGAACTGTGCAATCCAGAGCCTTGGGCCTGAAGAAAGATGCAAAAATATCAGTCAGTGACAGGAGACAGCTCCCCTTGCCTTTTCCAAGCATGCATTTAGGACTGGGAGGTGAATAAAGGCCCTCAAAGCCATCCTTACCCATCCCACTCCAATCAGACTCTGGCTCCCATCACTAAAGGGATACATTGCTGCTTCAGCCCTTCACCATTCCCACTTACTCCAGGTGCTGCTCATGGATACAGTCCTCTCTGTTGGCCTGTCGAAACTCCTGCAGCTCAGCAAAGTATTGCTCAGGCTTTTCTGCTACTGAAGAGTTTGTCTCAAGGAGCCCTGAGAACACCAAGGAAAGTGAAAAGTTCAAGGATTTACTAAATTTTGGAAAGCACCAAAGCAAATCTCACAAAACCCTGACAAAACAAACCAATGATGATGAGAAGAGCTTGCCAGCAGATCAAGCCAGTGATTTACTGTTTAGTTTGAGTCCCTTAGTGCATTCATTCATTCCAGTTATTTGCTAATCCCTCTGACTGACTTGGCTTTGCCATTTGCTGCCTAAATTCCCACACCACTGCTACTTCACCATTCCAGGGAAGCACAGGTCACACCTCTGGTCTGGACACGGAACAATCTCTGACAAAGCTGCCGCCTCTCTGCCGAGACCTGCTCTGTGGCTCTGGGACTGCAGTTCCCTCACACCTCAACTTAAAGGGGTCACAAACTGTGTTCTAACTCCTTTTAGCACCACACCATGCTGAGAGCTTTGCTTCAGTGTTAGGATTCACCTGCAATCCAGTCATAGCCCAGGAAGGGACGTGCAGACCAGCTGCTCACAGGGATGGCATCTTCCTCAGGGTCAAGCTGAAAAGTCACATGACGAGTTTCCTTCTGAAAGAAAACAATTCATAAAGACTTCCTAATCTTCCAGCAGGTCATTCACAGGTACAGCTGAGAAGACAACTGACAGCTAGCTGTTCAGTGGGATGGCTGTGGCTTAGTTTGAGGTTGGATTCTACCTACGCCTCTATCAGTAATTTGCTCACTTTTAGTCTTCTCAATAAACAGAAGGAAGCAGTAGGGTCTTGCCCAGTTAAGGCAGGTTTGTTCAGAGCTTTAAACACAGTGCTGACCTCCATGCACTGCACATCCCCAAAGATCAGGCTACCTGCACTGCCTTGGAGGATGATCACATCCAGAGACTGCCCCTCACACCTAAGGAAAACACTCTGAAAGCAGCCAGCTGTTCTCCCTCAGCATATGGAGGTAAAAAACAGGGAGTCTCACAGTGAAGTGTGACAGTTTTCTGGTCTTCAGTTCAACAGCCAAGGAAAGCAGGGCCTGAACAAACTGCCAACAGCCCCTGGCTGCCACACCTGGGAATGGTTCTGACCCCAGTTGACACAGTGAGAATAGAGCAAGTGATGTTCTCCTGGCCCTTCCTCCCCATCCTTCAGGGGACTCAGGAAAATAAGCCAAGAGTTGGTTTGACATTTACCTTGGAACCTTTGGACTGAGATGTCAGCAGGATTGACTTAGGGGCTCTGGGCTCTCTGACATCCCCATGCTGCTCACTGGTCTCTTCATTTTGCACTCTGCCCAGTGATGGGTCTGGATGATTTTTCTCATGGAAACCACAGAGCAGAGTGGACTGTTTATTGTTCTCTCCATGTCCCAGGAGGGAGGATTCGTTCTCTGGACTTTCCCCAGTGTGACCAACCCTATCCACTCCAGAGGTTTCTCTCCCACACATAATGATTGCAGACACTGGTGTAACATCCTCCTCTTTCCCAGGAAAGTTGGAATCCAAACCTGCTGCTTCCTGTGTCTTCACTTGTTGTTGCTGTACCTCTCTGTCACTGCTGCTGTGTTTAAGAGATGAACAAAGAGCTGCTGAGGCTGCACAAGCTCTGGGTTCCACAGGCACCAGCACTCCAGGGTCAGCTGCAGACTTCACAGCACCAATCTGATTTTCCTGCTGCAAAGGACAGAGACATAACACAGAGCAGCACTCACATTACTAATACCTTTCATTAGGACATTTCCCTCAGCATGATAAAAATCAATCTCCTCTGTACACCCCTTTAAATTCCTGAGGGAAAAAGAAAAACCCTTATCATTATTCACGAGACATTACTAAGTATTTGGAGAAGATAATAAAGGGACCCACTTCCAGCTAAAGGCAGCTTTTCCCAGTTTGAAGAACCACTAAACTTTCAGCCCTTATGCTTAGAAGAAATGAAGGGATTTTATTCCACAATGTTCATTCCTACCTCAGATGAAGAAACCTACATGTCTTAGGCAGGAACTGATCTCTGAAGCCATTGTAAAGAGAACAGATTGAGACCACAGGATAATCAATAACCAAAGTGTAGCTACTTTTCTAACAGGCTCCATATTCCACACTCCACTTTCCACCAGCTCCTCCATGTCCATATATTTCCTTTACCACATCACTCTCTAGGCAGAGCTGCTGTTGGTCACACAAGGCCCATTTGCTTCCCAGGATTTCTAGCAGGCACCACACCTACCCCTCTCCTGGGCAAGGGGACAGATGTGTCAGCAGCTGTGCAGTTGGGAAGAGATGCTGGAAGGAGTGGTTTGCTGGGAAGTCTTTTTCTGATCTCTTCCTGCTTCGTTCTGAGCCTTTGTAGAAGGTCCTGGTTGGCCTGACGCAGCTTCTCGAGGAGCTCTAAGTCCATCCTAGATAAACATTTTCCTGTAAAGCCAGAAAAAGGGTGAGCTCATGAATGGAAGCATTTAGTGAGGAAGCAGACACAGGAGAAACCACTTTCAGGGGACTTTTCCTAGAAACCACTTACAGCTGTTGAAATGTTGGAGTGTTGGTGGTTGCTCCTGAGAAATCAGTCAGGCTCAAAACTCCTCATGCTAAGAACTGGCACAACTGCAGGATTCTGTGCCTTGGGATGGACTCTTAAGCATCTGACAAATACCAAAATTGGCAGCTGGCTGAACAGAGACAAAACACCCTGAGAGAGGAAACAGTAAACATGAAAAAGTCACATCAAAAAGCCAAATTAGAGACATTTAAACCAGAGGCTGATATTTAGAACATTTGCTTTAATGTTCCCTTTACGACTCAAAATGTATATTGTACCAACACCAGGATGCTCATAAACTCAAAATATCACCAACTAATAGGATTGTATTTGCTATATCCAAAAGAAACACTGAGTCAACACTGTCCCCTCCCAGGCAGGAAGGCCCCAACAGGCTCAATTATCACTCAGGACTAGGGCTCAGGCAATTCCCATCCCACAAATTGATTAAAGTAAGCCCCACAAAGGGTTTTTCATTAGAAGAGGGGTGTGGAAAGGAGTTAATAAGGAGATAAATCAATAAAGCCCAGTTTGACTGGAGGCTGTGACAGCTGCCCAACATGTTTACAACATCACAAACTCATCTAAACAGGCAGAAAGTGGATTTTTAAGTAGAACAGAAGCAAACCCTAACCCCAAACTCCCATGTTGCTTTTGACTAGACTGATAAATGACGTTTTAAAAACCTCCACGTGCTTCTCTAGGACCTTTAGTTCCCAAGGATCCCTAAACCCTTTTCCAAAGTTCATCTGATCTGTTTTTGTGGCTGTGTCCTTGACAACTGGACATGAGGAACCAAACACACATGTGGTACAACAGCACTGGGAGGAACAGAGAGCAGTGCTGACACCAACAAACTGCAGCATATCTCTTTGTTAAAAGGAGTGAGAGGTCACTATAGGACAAAAAATAGAAGTCTCAGTCTGAAGGCACTAAATTTGAGATAATTTGCATAAAACATTAGTTCTCACAGTATTCCCAGGGCCAAGCTAACAGCATTGACGAGCATCCTATCAGAAAGCAAATACTCTGGAAATAATATCAGTCAAGGGACTTTTTGGAAGGGTTTTACCAGATGAGGTCCACTCTTGGCATAATCTACATGAAGCTGTTTGGGTTTTATGCTCAACCCTTAGGGCTCAAGTTTATGAAACTTAACTTCTGTAATGGGTGTAAACTGAAAGAGAGGAAATTTAGGTTAGAAATTAGGAAGTGTTTTGCTGTGAGGGTGGTGAGACACTGTCCCAGGTTGCCCAGGGAGGCTGTGGCTGCCCCAACCCTGGCAGTGTTCATTCCAGGTTGGCTAAAGCCTTGAGCAACCTGCTCTGGTGGGAGGTGTCCCTGCCCAGGGCAGGGGTTGGGGCTGGATCATCTCTAAACTCCATCCCAACCCCTTCACACACTACGAAACGACTCTAGCCTAAACCTTTGCGAGAAGAACCTTCACTTCTCGCGGCTAAACACCAGTTACCCCTGGAGCTACAAACTCCCCTCCCTGAGGGAAGTTATCCCACACGGAGTTTCCGCGGGCTGGTCCCACACAAAGGCGCGGGCTGCGCTCGCCCTTCCCACGAGGAAGGGGAAGCGGCAACACTTCCCTTTCCCTTTCCCTTTCCC
>NW_008666389.1:15708-25195 GCF_000695815.1 Acanthisitta chloris | reverse complement strand
GAGTGAGCGGCGGTGTGGTTCTTGGCTGGGGTCAAACCACAACACAAGTGGTTCACATTACCTAAAATAACTTGCTTCTTATTTCTACTTAGAGGTACAGCACAAGTGATAAGTAAAGGATTTTTGCACTTTTGTTTCAATGTTACATTGTCAGTGAATCAGAAAGTGTGTTTTTAAAGGATGCTTACACCATGCATGCTGGGGCAAAATGACACATTTCTGAATTCAAATTTGCATTTACTGATCTAGACCTTGTTTACTCATTAATTATAATCTGGCAGAATTTGGTGTTTCAGTATTTATATAACATTCTTTTGATTTTTTAACTTCATTAATTAACTTCATATGTCTAAAGCAGTTGCTTTTAGCATTTTTATTATATGACTACTTTCATTTTCCCTTTTGTTAATTTCAAGTCATGGTGGAGATACTGAGTTTTAATCTGCCAGAAACTTTTTCACATAATTAAACTTGAATATATGAATGACTACAGCTATTTAGCATGCTTTTATTAAGTGCACAGCATGTATAAAGTAGGATAGCTTTCACTAGAACTGGAGATAAGGTGGCTTAAGGAATTTCAAGGTCAAACAAATGGTTAATGCAATTCAATGTTAGAATCAAAATTATGTTTCATAGGAAAATACTGAAAATAAACTATTTTGAGCATTATAAGTACAGGTTTTAATAATTATTTTTAAATATGGGCCTCCTGAGTACAAGCAACATAGTTTTTTGCACTTTTCTGCTATCATTGTTTGGAAATGTGGAAGAAAGGGCTTTGATGTCTCAGACAGTATATATATTTCTGAGAACTTTGGGAGTGGTGGGGGGTATGTGCACGGTTTAATCAAAATGAGTAAGGCATTAATCTCACTTTCCACCTCTCAGGGGACTTGGCACAGACTGAAACTTAGGATCTGAATTAAACATCTCAACAGCCAGAGAAGGCTGTAGGGAGACCAGCTTTGAAAGAAATGTTCCAAGAAATCAGCCAGTATTATTTAATTATGTTTGACAATTTCAGTGAAATGCTATAGTTTTCTTCTTTAGTTTGATCACTGAGGCAGCACCTTGAAATCACTGTAGGGAGTTTGTAATGTGAAAGTTGTTAAAACAGTCAGGCAGATACATTCCTGACCTCTACCATTCTTTCCAATGATATGTTTGTTCCAATGGTGTGTTTGTTCATGCAACATACTTAAGTAAATATAAGCTCCACATATTACAATACATCTCCTACACACCTGTAAGGATTTCTGGATAAGACAAGATCATTACTTACATGTTGATGAAAACAACTATGAATATTCTGCCGTTTTCTACTTGATTGCATATATCACCTGACAACTTTTGGACTTCTGAAATTATTTAAGTTATTTCTAAGGCCTTACAGAAGTAAGTAGTTCCACCCCATATTTTCATCACTCTAATGTTTACAAGTTCTTTATCCTGTATGTCTATTTTACTTTTCAACCAACTTCACAAGAGTCTGTCTTCAAACAGCTATGAATCTAAGTTTACCTTATTGTTCCCATAAATAAACCTTGCTCCAATTCTTTATTTGCACTAAGCATGGAAGTAACACTGCAAAGACAGGCAAGTACCATTTAATAACTACTAATTATTAAATTGGTGGCCAATGGCAGATGCTTAAAGAGTAAGTAAAGAAGCAGGGATAAGGTAGTATATTCCCTCGAGTCCATTTACTGTCTGAGCTAGAGACTGCAGCTTGCTGATTTGTCTATATACCCACTGAGGGGGACTTTAGCTCCTTATGTTTGTCTCTGCTTTTTAATGTGCAATTTTATTTTCAGAGTATTATGTGGGTGTGATGAGTGTTGCTTCTTTATATTCATATAACCATGAATGGAAATCTGATGAGTTTATTTGGTTTACACTCTATTTAAACAGATACCAATCTGTACCTCTGTGTTTACCTGTTTGTTTCTCTGCACATTCCTCATTTATAATATCGCTTATGGGTTAAAATGCAGAGAGAAATAAAAAATATTCCAGTACATCTTTTAGCATATATATGATTGCCACTAAACACTGAACTGACTTCTTAAACAACTACTTACAATAACTCCCTATCTTCCATCCTATGAATGCAAACAGCTAATTTACAGCTATTCATTGAATGCAAATAACTGGGGAGGAGGGGCAAGGTGTTCCCCCTCATTGCTTGTAAATAGCTCGGGTGCTGTGTTTCTTTCCTCATGTGCATTACTTCTCTTATTAACAATGAGTTTCATGTGCTGTTTTAGCATCAAACTGGTCTATGTTGTAGGACTCTCTTGTGTTGTTCTTTGTCAGCCTTAGATTTGCCTTAAAAGCTGAGGAGAAATAGAGTGAAGGATGTGGAGCAGATAATGGTTTTCCTTATTTCTCACTGTACAGTAAGTTCTTCAGTATCAAGTGTAGATTTTCCATTCTGATTCTCAGAAAGCTCCATCATCTCACTTTTTAGCCCATTTTCCAGAGAATTCATGAATCTGATGCATGCTGCAGTTTTCTCACTATTGACTTCTCTATGTTTCAGTTACTTCTGAAACTTTTGAAAAATTATTATCCATTAGAGGATTCTTTCATTCTGTGACAAGTTTGTTTCTGAAAACCCTTGGGTGAGGAGCACTGCTGGCAGAGCTATACCTTCTGAGCTGACAGAAGGAATACTTACTAGCCTCATTTAGGTAGGGGAGTAGGAACCCTCAAAAATATTTTAGTGATTTTTTGAAATTTATCTTATTCAAAAAAACCCACATAGAAAATTCACAGAATTTCCACAGTTATCCCTGATGATGAGCTAGTCACCCCTGAGTTACACACAACTTCTTTTAATTCCTGAGTACATGCAATGCAAACCTCTATCTCCCTTTTCTCTCCCGCTAGTACTTTTCACCCTTGCAAGTTCAATATTTTGTGGAAAACAAACTAAATCCCAGTTCTAACACCTTACTTGTGAATATCTAATAAAGATTAATATATTTTATGATAACATAGTGAGTGCTTCCTCTCAAAGCTGTTACAATTTCTAAATCTTCTCAGAATTTCATTGGAAAAGTAAATTTTGTTCTCTGCCTGACTCTTCCTTGTTGGACTGGGAGACAGGTTGCTATTATAAGAGTTTAGCAAATATATACAAAGCACTATTTTACCTCTCTCCATGCTGTAATCTTCACAGAGAAGATTGAAAAAGATCATATTATACACAACCAGTTCCAAATGTGATAATGTATATTTACACAGCATATTAAGAAAAAATCTAATTAATGTAAGCTGGCTTAGCCAGAGTTTATATGAAGAGTGAAAATACATACCTAATTATGAGAATGCGCTGTTGAAAAATGTATATCTATTGAAATTAAGAAATTTCCTATTTTATAATATTTTTCTTTCTAAAATTCCTCAGCTATTATGCTCTGTTCTTTGCTAATTAAATGGTGACTAGCCAGGATATTTAGCATTAAGAACAGGGATATAATTAATTGGAAAATATAACCATGCCACCCCAATAAACTGATCTCATCAACTTAATACCCCTACAAAGTATAATAAATGAAATTTTAAATACTGGCTATATCACTGCATTCCTCCTACCTTTAAAAGAGATATTAACCTGGAATTATTTAAAAGGTCACTTTCAACATATCAAGGAGTAGTACTGTATACTCTCAGGTCATGTATCTGTCTTTTATATACTATTAATCTGAAAAAAATAATAAAATTAATTGTCTCTTTTGTGCAGATCACAAAAAGACCATAAGCTCTGTCACCATATTCGGAGTTATTAATAGGTTTATAATACAGCTACAGTAATAAATATAAACCATGCTCCATTGCCTGTGACTTTGAGGATTTCATTGCATGTAATGATGGATGCAAATAACCAGCCATGAAATAACACATCGATACCATTTCTTAAGACATTTTTATCTACCCCTATGGTTTCACTGCAGAAAGGCATCTGCAAACAAAGTATTTATTGCATAAATAGAGACTATGATATTGCATTGACTTTGAACAAGTAGCAGAAGTTTCAGATAAAAGCATGTCTTTTCCCATTAGCCTGCCTCTACTGTCTCTAGTATACACCGTCTTCACACACAGCCTGTGTCCTCAGAAACCTTACAACAGATATCTGTACACCAAAACCCGGGTTCTTAAAAAGCAGCCACAGTATCATATTCTCTCTATGAATGCAGCCATCATCCATGTCTAGCAAAGTTTGTCTTTGTCAAAATGCTACATGGAAAGCAGATCAGTGCGTTGTGATGGCAGCCTTCACCTCAGGACTTGCTGACAGCTTTTGCATACCGCACACCTCATGCTGTCACCCTCCAGTTCTCCTCCAGAAGTGGCAGCCGCACTCTGAACCAGAGTTGTTAGGTCACCTTAACTGTGTACAGCAGGCTTGGGGCTTGGAACAGTGAAGTGCAGCACTGCCACGGCAGCCAACAGCTCGTACATCTGTGTACCAATCTGTTCTGTCTCTCAGCTGCTACTTTATGCGACTACAGCCACTGACTGCGCAGGCACACACACCATCCTTCACCCGGCAAAAGAGGCTGGCACAGTCACTTTGGAACAGCCAGCAATGCTGCTGACAGTACTGGAACACACAGGAAGAGACATACTTTTTAAAAAAAATCTCACAGAAAAGCACTCGCCATGTCAGATGAATCCAGCCTTCTGCTGACTCCTGTCCATCTCTCCCTCACTCCTTTCCAGATCTGAATTGCAAAACCATCATACTGCACAAGCAGAAGTTGAAGACACACCTGGTCCTGTACTACTGCACTCGGTCTTCGTGCAGACGTTGCAAACACAGCACGTGGCTCTGAGACAAAGTACCTCACCTCTATGGTGAACAACCAGCACAAGGGCCAGGTATCCCTGTCTTTCGCTGTTTCGCTCTCTCTCTGCCCTCACACTGCTTGCACTGCAAGGTGCTAGTGGGTAACAATAGAAGCTCAGGCAGGAAGTGCCTCTAGAGAGACGCAAGCAATATGAACCTACCCAGGGCTTTTCTGAAAAGAACTTCTTTGGAATTGGCCCTAAAGACTTACAGTGACTTGTGAGCCTGTACACAAGTGGTCTGAGAGTGCCAGGGAAATTTCAGAAAGGTCAAAACACCTGAAATGCAGATGCAGCAAGGACACATATCTTTGCTGCTAACTTCAGTCTCTTTAATCTTACTTTTAATCTTAACTTTAATCTTACCATTTTCAGTATATTTATTTATTTAAAGGATGACACCCAGATGTCTTAGTGTTAGTGACCCAGGGTTCAATGCATCAGAATGAAATGAGAAATGGAAATTTTAAACCCTTCGTATCATGTTCTTCACCTGGTCTCACAATTACTTTAATATTACAGAAAGAAGAACAAAATGAGGGTACTATAGTTCACATATCTCAGAGGAGCTTTTTTTAGTGGATCTGAGTTGGGTGTATTGATTTAAGTGTTTCTTAAGACTTCAGTATCAACCTCAGGAAACTGGTGGTTTAGGATCATTGATATATGCAAGTGCTAGTTTGTGGAAGTTCTACTGTTAGCAAGATGGTCTCTTTCTTCCCTCATTGAGCAAAGTTGTCAGAGCTGGTTCTTCAATTTCCTAGAGAATTAATGTTTACCATCACGGCAGTATCTGAACCAATGGTAATTCAACTGCTTTATGTTATGAAATCAGAAATAGAAAACCTGCCGGCTTAGAACTCAGGTGAATAGTTTGGAACTGTTAATACTTTACAAAATTAGTAAATTAACACACATTATACCACTGTGTAACTGTGTACTTTGTACATGCTAGAAAAGATAAATCCTTTAGTTTCCAAGTTTTTAATTTAGTCTTCTTAAATAAAACACTAACATTAAGTAAATGTAAGAAAAAAACTACAAATGTTGTCACTTCCATAGTAAATTGTTAAGTGCATTTTTGAGCAAATACTTCATCCTAGAGTAGGCAAAATGGCTGATTAAGATACAACTTGTTTTTTAAACAGGTAAGCTGCTAAATTAAAGCCTAAAATTCTTCATATTTGCTACAATATGCTAATCTACCACCCCTCCTTCTCCCTTTCGTTCGTCAAGGAAATTTGGGGGTGTTATAAAACAGTAGTTAACAATAAAACCATTGAAACCTTTGTGTTATTGAACTTCTTGAATGAACACTAAACCATGATATGTCCATCATTATTTCAAACATCCATTATAATTTAGAGAATCTCTATTAAGTATTCTGGTTAATGTTCTAATTTCATCTCTTTACAACTATGAAACTCGCTCCATTGAAGTGCTATAGCCAACAGAGATGGATCCCATCTTTTACACCCAGTTTAAGAGATTTTTCAATAACTCAGCTGGTTTAAAGTCAATCCACCTGGAGACTGTTGCTCAAGACCACTAGAAAAATGGCAAATACTGGAATAGAGAGGTATGGGGTTTTCACCTCTAATTGGATCTGAAGTAACAAAAGAATTATAAAGGAATAAGGAAACCAAGTCCTAAAACACAAAAATGTAAAGAGAGAAGGTAGGGGAAGGGGAAGTAGTGTTTCAGCAGTCTTTATAGGATAGGAAGATAAGTAGAGTGCATATCAGAAAGAGAGATGTGATATGGGAAAGTCTAGGACATGGAAGGAACCATGAGATCCCTGCCTCCTCAAACACAGAATGACATGGATTCACTCTGGTCTGATGGGGAGGAGTATACACAGCAGTACAAACAGTGATAGGAAATACCAAACTATCAAACTGCAGAGGGCAAAGATGCATGTGGATTTTGGTATAATTGGATCGAACCATGGTTCAATCAGTAACCAAAAGGACCAATGACTGTCGTGGCTATTTAAATAAACAAAGACTGTTTGTAGTGGAGGGCAATTTGTCCTTATTAGGATTGAACCAAAAATACATTTGCCCTCTAGTACTCTCCCCCAGTGCCCACATTAACATAATTAAGTCAACTACAGATGAAATCCTGACCTAATCAACGACATGAGAACAGCTCTAAAATCCACATTTAATATGTTGGTTCCAGAATTTTACCCTATTTATAGGATTTAGTGACAAAGACCATTCACAAGGATGGAAACACAACTTAAAAATAACTTCATTAACTAAAATGAAAGAAATTCAAATTTGCATGTCTTTACGAAAAATCTGTGTCCAATCATATAGGTTCACAGAGATATACAAATAGGGGAAAGTGTTCTCTACTTCAATATTATAGGCATTTTCTCTTTATTAATTTAACTGCTGTGGAGTTTTTCACCTCTCATCTTCCCTGCTTTGTGATGACTTGACTCTCTTCTTTACTGCCACAAAGGTCAGTTTTATTCATGATCCTGAATTCAGTACAGTCAGAAAGAAATACAGAAATTTACACTTGGTCTGTCAGTCATAAAGTTGGCGTGGGTTCCTAGTGCAATGTGCTTGGACATTAAAGTCTAACCGAATAAAAGAAGGATCTTGTCTCCTTATGTAAAAATAAATTAATAGACTGACTATAATATGAAAGAAACACAGACAGTCCTGAGATTTTACAGAACAAAAAAACCCCACTTTATCATACCCAATGAAAAAAGTTTTTTTTGACTGTGACAGGTGACTTGGTCTTTTACATTCTACTATTCATAATAAATTTAGTGCACCATTATAATACATACTAATTTTTCACAGAATAACTGCAGACTTCTTTAAATTTTGCATAGATATTTCTTAAAAATAATACATTTCTCTTATTGTATGCTCACAATCCTGTTCAATAGGATCAGAGCTTTCATTTCCTGCTCTGTTTTAACTGTCTTACACTACTTACTGGGTTTCATCGCTTATGGTTTTTTACTGGGTTTTATTGCTAATGGTTTTATATTGCTCTTATATATCTACTAGACAAAAGCCTTCCAAATGCATGCTGGAAAGCTGACAGTAAACCAAAAAACCTACAGTGTCCTGATTAGGTTGAGCTAAATTGGATCGTAAAATAAGATTTTTTCAACCATTCATTAGCTAAAAAAAATTATGCCTTCTAAGAAGACTGGAATGGGGATAATACAAAACAAAGCAAGGAGCAGCCAGTATGTGGTGATGAAACGGTAGTATGTGAAAGGAATTTATTTTGTCTCTCCTCAACTACTACTGTAGAATAGATTGAAAACAAGTTTTTTTGTGTTTATTCATTGACCAAAAAAAGTTTTAAATATTTTATATGGTTTTTGTTTTGGTTAGTTTTTCTGGAAAGGTAAAAAGGTAAATATCTTCAGTTTTATTTATACAATAGAAATGCAGAAAAGAAGTTCATGTAAAATATACTGGAACTAAGTTTTCACCATCTATGTGCCAGGAAACACTAAGAGCCTCTTAACAGAAAAAAAAAGTGTATTTCAACAAGAAATCAATGCTCAGGTTCTATGAACAGAAACTCCATACCACATCTGGTATGAACTGTGCACATAGGCAAGAACATTCCATTTCTCCTCTCACATAAGGTCAGCTCTCTGAAGATACAGCCTCAGGAGTAACCAACCCACCTCTCTGAGATGTATGTGCTCCCTTTTTCATCCCCACCTTGACACTATTCCCAATTTCTGAGTCAACCACATAGACTCTGGGGGTGTCTAGGACACCTTTGTGAAGTGCAATACTTACGAACAGGAGCCGGGAGATATTGCTGAACATCAGGTTCCTATTGCTCTGTCACAAATGCAGATAATATGACTGGTGGCAAATATCCAAGTGCTGCAGCTACACATAGGCCCTTTATTGATGAATCAGTTACTGTCAGCATGAATGCATCCTCAGTGCTGACGCAGGTAAGCATCCCTACGCAATTACAACTGAAAGCTCCTCTTGCCTCTGTCTGTATTTTGAAGGTCTGGGAATGACTACCCTTCAGCAATTTCAAATATTTCTTGTCATCCAGATGATATTTTCTGCAAGCCACCACTGATTAATCAAAACAGGGAGTGTTTTGAAAGTTATTTTGCAGGAGATTATATATGCAAAAAAAAAAAAAGAGAAAGGTTTTCATCTGGTTCAGCAACACATAATGGAATCTGAAAACTATTACAGTCACGCAGTTCTTATATGACTACTAAGCAGAGGAAAGAGCCACAACAGAGGTCATCCAGATGCAAGAAGGTGGGTTTTTTTGTCTTTAATTAATCACTTTCATATTAATCAGTTTCATGTAATCATTCTTGTATTCTGAAAATCTCTCATTTTGGCCCATAGTGAAAAATCAGGATTACCCTGCTTACATATAGAGGGGAAAATCCATATTTCTTTCTCATCTTCACTGTCTTAAAGTTAAAATTGCATAAATGAGGCAATCTGCATGTGCAGTGAAGAGAGGCAATAACAATTTCTCTCCTCCGGAGCAAGACAGCACACAGATCATCTCGAACCACAGATGATAGCCAACGCAGGTCAAGCCTTCTCTCTTTGCATCTTCCAAAATTAAGGTCTTGGACTGAGTGAGT
>NW_008666389.1:13089-15691 GCF_000695815.1 Acanthisitta chloris | reverse complement strand
AAAAGGAGAGTGCTGAAGAAGGATAAAGGCAATACATGCAGGGGACCAAACTGATGCAGCAGGTTGACTCTTTGTCTTATTGACATGGTGCAGGAGATGAGGGAAAAGGTAAGGATATCCCATGTAGCAGTGCATATCATTCATAATCCCTAATTTCTCACTTAATAAGACTGCCAACTCTTAGTGCTGGCGCTGCAGCCAGTGGCTGCAATTTTCAAGTTGGATGCTTGGAAACAAAACAAGAGGAGAGTCAATCCTGCTCTCTCCCAAAGCTGACTGTTTTGGGCAGCCTCACCAACAAGCCGAGCTCCAGTTTGAGAGATGCTGCTAGGTATTGCTCCCTATTCATGTTATGTAATAGTACTATAGCCTCTGACCTCGCTACAGTTCTAAGTCAACAATATGATAACACACAATACATACTGGGAGAAAAAGAAAGAGTAGATGCCATTAAAAGTGTCCCAAATTATCTCATATTTCCAAGTTATCCTACTTCTTTGAACATCAACCATGAAAGACAGCTTAGATTCGGGTCCATATTTTGTCCCAGTTTTGTCTACTCTAAAGGCCCAAAGGAGATACAGATCTAGAAAGGGAGTATTTAAAAACTGCTTCAGAAGAACCATTTAGAAAGCTAAGCAAGACAACCCTTTCCAGGTTGTTGGTTTGGGTTTTTTTAATCCATAAGGGGATATCAGAAACATGCCTGGGAGGATAAATGGAGCTATTGTTTCCTTTACATTAATCTCTCGCTAGAATATCATTCTCATAAGGCTAACATCACACACTTGAAATAATACTATAGGGATAAAGTGTCCCACCAGATGCCCTGAGAGAAAAGCTTAGAACTATGTCTTGGGATGTGAGAGGGAAGGAACATTACCTGCAGCTCAGTGACTGATATCATAGGAGTATGCAACTATGTTCAACTTCTTTCTCAGACAACTACTGTTACAGTCTACTGTATGTCTACAGTAACACACTAGTTCAAATTACATAATTTTGAAGGAAGCTGGCTTGTTCTATAGAGTTTAAACTGATGTTAAACTGTGATATTCCAACTGATAACCAGCTGAGGTGGTGGGCAGTGGAAGCAAAGATTAATTTCTAGCTAGATCAGCTCCCTAGTCCAACTCACAACTCATATCAACACCACTGGCCAATAGAAGGAAAGGAGAGATCGATCAACAGGTGTAACAGGGAGGCATAGCAGTGGACCCAACACAGTTCAATCAATACTATTAATCTATTTAGCTACAATGTGAAAATACCTATCTTGTTCTCTGATTATGGCTTTACTTGCCCAATTATGTCCAAGTGAACACAGCATACCTTAAATCAACATATTAAAAATACAATTGAAAGGCTGTTCAAGCAAGCTTAGTACATCGGTATCTGTAAGGGACCTTTAAGAAATGCTTATTTTGACATTGTCTGGCTTTGAGGGCTTGTTCTGTGGCAAGGGCCTGGTTGTTTGCCTCAAAGCTTGCTGAGCTCACAGAAGGAGAACAAAACCCAGGAAATTCTGTCTATACCTCTAGCTATAGCTGAACTGAAAGCACAGGAAACAACAAGCCACTGTAATACTCTAGCTGCAGCAACTTTCCCAGGAGATAAAGGGAAATTCCACTGTCCACCATAAATCTCTCGCTGCTGCCGAACCGCAACTTTCCCAGGATAAAGGGAAATAATCTCTAGCTGCACTTGGACCACACCTTTCCCAGGATATTTGCGGGGAAACTTTAGTGTGCCTGTGCTGGGCATCATTATATGCTGACTCAGCAACTCAAGGTAAGCTGACTAACCAGTGCCCTGGCAGAGGCCTATAAAAAAGCACAAGCATCCAGAGACTGTATGTGTGTGTGTGTGCACCCACCACGAAGGAACAGATGACTACAGACTGTCAGAATGCCACTGGATCCATGGTGGTGACTATCCCTGTTGCTGCATCTCAAATCTTGCCTACTTCCCTCTTTTCTGTTTCCAGGTCTCCTGTCGCCCCTTCTCCCACTTGTGTGACCAATAATAAAATCTCGCTAATGCTATTTGACCTCGTTTGTGTATTAACTCACATTGGGGGAATTGATCGAACCCTCCCATGTCTTATCGGACCAGGACAATATCTGTTCTATACTGCTGTGATAATAAACTTGACCCAGAATCTGACAGCAAAATGGAAGACTTTTTTGCTATTGGGACTCTGAATTATCTGTTATTTTATCTATTTTAAACATTCATTCTAGGATTTAGGGTGGGGTTTTTTTGTTTCAGCACATAACAAATTGACATTATGGGTCATAACAGCCTTTTACAAGCACTTGGTAATTTAGGACTGTTCTTTAGTAATACAGATTTTACCAATAATATTATGTTGTGAGATTCTTTTTTGCTATTGGGACTCTGAATTATCTGTTATTTTATCTATTTTAAACATTCATTCTAGGATTTAGGGTGGGGTTTTTTTGTTTCAGCACATAACAAATTGACATTATGGGTCATAACAGCCTTTTACAAGCACTTGGTAATTTAGGACTGTTCTTTAGTAATACAGATTTTACCAATAATATTATGTTGTGAGATTTCCTCACTGGCTTTTACAGTA